>NC_051863.1:145868680-145973722 GCF_015732765.1 Culex quinquefasciatus | reverse complement strand
GAAATATGTGCCATTGCTCAAAAGAAGGCAGTTTCCAAGAGGTTTTTAAAAATGATAAATTTGAGCATTTTTTTGTGTGTAAAGTCGAATTAAAAAAAACTTCAATTTTGAGAGCGTTACTGTTTTGTTCTTAGAAGTCCTTCGCAATACCTACAACTCCGACAACGAATCGATTAAAAAGCTGTTCACAAGTAACAGATTTTTGAATAATCCAATAGTCTTTTACAAGGACAGCTGCCAAAACTGTGTGAATGGATTGTAGTATTCTCATCCAAATAAAAAAATACTAAAAATAAATTTCCAATAATTTTGATCATTCTTAGGATATAACAATGATAGTTTGAGTTTAACCAATTTTTATAAAAAATCTAAAATCACGACTCGATAAATACACCAGAACTTTTTATTGTTCCGAAAATGCTAAATAATTCATAGAAAACTTAGACAATAACTTATGTTAAATTTCATTTTTTTTTACTCTATAGACTTAAGTTATATAATCTTCAAAAAATATGTTCTGAAATTTGAGGACCTTTTGATGTAAATTTAACGATTTTATGTTCATATATTACAGTGAAAATTTTGTTCTAAATATTTTTGAAAAATACTAAAAACAAGGGTTAGTCACCGATTTAATTCAAATTCAATTGCATTAAAGCTAAATTCAAAAATAAAATTAAGCATTAATTCCCTTTTATGGAATGATCACAGTTATGCTACTGCCAAAAATATCAATATATTAAGGATTTTTAATGTCAGTATTACTTTCTCTGTTCCTGACATTAATTTTTAAAAGAATTTAATACTTCTTTTGATTCAAAAGAAAAAAATGTAGAACGCTTTTAATCCAATAAATTTGCCCATTTTTTGGAGATTTGTTTTATTTCAGTTTGACTTCAAGCAATCTTAAAAAACAGAGATCTTTACCCAATAGTCTTGTAATCTTGTAAGTCTTGTTTTTTTTAAACTTTTAAACATATGCTATACTATTTGAGGACTTGCTCTTGCTAATTTAATGATTTTATATTCGTATCTTATTTTGACACATAATTCAAATAATAAAGGAAGCATGAAATTTAGATTTCTATTAATATTTCAATACATTTTAATATGTGTTTCTGTTATGTCAAAATTAATTTATGAATGCATTACTTTGTTTCAAATGCGAAAAATGAGCATGAGCATGAGCATGAGCATGAGAGATCACCCATGGTTGCCCCTCCGTTGCTGAACAGAACCGTAATATCCTTTCAGCACTACTGATTATAGGCTTCGACGATCTAGTGGTGTTTCCCTTATCAACAGCATGTATGAATGCGCTGAAAAGATAAAACACCATGATTGCTAAAGCTAGATCAGTTGCGAATAGGTAACAGTCATTGGCCACCAACGGCGCCCGCCATGTCAGTTTGTAGACCTCGATTTTAAGGGACGGGAATGTTAGTTAGCGCAGGTTGCTACTAGGGCAGCTGATTTACTCTGTGCTTACACCCCACGAGCGCCAGGAACCTGAAAACTTGTTAGTAGGATAGGGTGTTTGGTCAGGATTCATCATAGAAGATGATGATGCGACCCAAAATCATAGTGTTTGTTGAACGGTATTTTGTATTATTCTCAAGGCAAGCAATCGGAGGCTGCGGATGAGACATTTCCGTTTATCTGTTGTTAAATTTTAAATGAAATGGTCTAGTCTTAGACAGCCGGCTGTGGAAAGATAGAACCAAAATCATTTGTAATTAAAACTGAAGGGTTAAACAGTGTAATTTTTAACTTGAGATGATTTCACGAGTTTTGAATGATTGATGTTTAGTGAGGTACTGATTAACTTTGCGAACGACGAGTTACGATGTATCGAGATGAAATGGTATGATAGGGTTTTGTTGTTGCACATCGACAACGAACGCGAAAAATTTACCGACCCGACGAAAAGGCATCGCAAATCGAACTGACTGTCATCGGGACAGTCAAAGCCAGCCGCACCTTCACACGCACACACGCACGCGAAAAAAACGAAAAACACACTGCGACGGACGCGAAAAATTTTGCGACCCAACGAAAAGGCATCGCAAATCGAACTGGCTAACTGTCATCGGGACAGCCAAAGCCAGCCGCACCTTCACACGCACACACGCACGCGAAAAAACGAAAAACACACTGCGACGGACGCGAAAAATTTTGCGACCCAACGAAAAGGCATCGCAAATCGAACTGGCTAACTGTCATCGGGACAGCCAAAGCCAGCCGCACCTTCACACGCACACACGCACGCGAAAAAAAAAAACGAAAAACACACTGCGACGGACGCGAAAAATTTTGCGACCCAACGAAAAGGCATCGCAAATCGAACTGGCTAACTGTCATCGGGACAGCCAAAGCCAGCCGCACCTTCACACGCACACACGCACGCGAAAAAACGAAAAACACACTGCGACGGACGCGAAAAATTTTGCGACCCAACGAAAAGGCATCGCAAATCGAACTGGCTAACTGTCATCGGGACAGCCAAAGCCAGCCGCACCTTCACACACACACACGCACGCGAAAAAAAAAAAACGAAAAACACACTGCGACGGACGCGAAAAACTTTGTGACCCAATTTGTTTCAAATGCGAAAAATGTTATAAAATTAAGTGAAAAAGTTTTTTTTTTTAATGTAGATTCATATTCATGCAATTATTTAATTAATGAAAATATTCTCCCTCATCATTTTTGAAAAAAAAAAAAAAAAAAATACAGGGAGAGGGTCAAAAACTGTGCATAAAATATGGGTCACCATCACAAGAACAAGTTACAAAATAAAAAATCAAATATTTATTTTATTTTATTTTTTGTCAATTAGTTTTTAAATTTTATTCCAGGAATTTTTGATTTTTCTTTTTCTGTGTACACAAAAACAAATATTTTTTCTTATTCACTTTTTTTAAACGCAGGTTAAATTTTTAAATAAATAATCATTTTCATATTTGTACGATTGTCATTTTTAAAACAAATAAAACCCCTTTCTTACTTAAAAATGATAAAATCAAAACAAAATTAAAAGATAAGTCCAGTACTATCAGAACCTATATTCTTAAATTTAAAATCGTTGACAACATTGTAAAATCCGATTTATTTGGTATTCATTTCATTACCTTATGAAATCCTTCATGACTTTTTTAAAACTTTAATTGTCTGTTGCAACCTTAAACTGTTGTTTGCCCGTCACTATAATTATTTTATAAATTTAATTGAAAATTGAATATTTTTGTAGGAAAATGCGTTTATTTAGAAAATTCACCATATTCTTGATTTACCTAACGAAATGGGGAAGTTTAAATCAAAATCTTTAAGTTTTGACTTGTTTCTTTGGTAAGCCTCCTGCACAAAATTCCCGGAAGATTCGGATGGACTAAAACATCCCAAGTGTTCCAAAATCATGCTAAAATGTTTTGATAACATAACCTTACAAAATACAATTGATACATTTTTAAAATTTACCAATAAGTTACGAAATCTTAAAGATACTTAATAAAGTCCTACTCTCATTTTAAGTCATGACTTTGAAAAAAATTGCGTAGATTGAGAATCGTTTTAAAAAAGTTTAACTCTGATATATTTGGGATTCATTGATTTATTTTTCTCTAAACGAATGCAGTATCTATTTTTCTAAATTGAGTATCGTAGTGAAATTTAATTAAATGAATTAAAATTCTTTTCAACTGTGCCCCCAGTAGCACAAACTAATCTGACCAACACTCGTAGCGTAATTGTTTCCTCCGTACCTGGCCCAGTTTAACCTCCTTCCCCCATATACTCCCGCTTGCCCCCGCCACGTGGAACCGGTACGAAGTTTGTACAGAACCGGCGCCGGAACAACAACAACTACCCCAACATTCTTGAAGCTTGCAGTGTTTGTATTTTTAGTGTTTACCCTCAACCTCTCGTCTTTCTCGTCTACCGCAGACGCCGCCTCTCTCAAAATAGTTTGTTTTTGTTATTATAGTTGGTTGTACTTTTGTTTTTTTTTTTTGGGGTAGAACTGACCCCAACTTTGAAGAGTTGGTTGGCCAGAACGCTGCACACACACATGGCAGCTGAAGCTAGTGGAGATTTTTATGACCAGTTTGTGCTAAGAATTGGATCCGGGTTGTGCGGGCAGGGAAATAACCATTCCAACCAAATGGTTCTGCTTGCTAGGTCATAAGCATTGTTTCAATTGTTGGCGAATGTGGTTTGTAATGGATAGTTGCTACGATTAACGAGTTGGACCTTGAGAAGGGGTTGGTTGGAGCTGGTTTACCTTCTTTTAGCAGTTTGTGCATGCATTGTTTAGGTAGAACTAGTTACAGTTGCACAGACCTTTAAATTGAAGTAAATCAGTAATTTCTCTTTCTTACAGAAAAAGATCTTAATTGAAAATCCCATCTGTTCCCTCAGCGGTTCGCCTTAATAACCTGCTGCTGCTACATCCATAATAACTTTATCAGCCTTCATTAGAGTCACTATTGATCTTGGCCATCGTCGTCGTCCAATCCCCCGCAGAGTCCACCAAGATAAACTTTTTACTTCCACCCCCGAGTAAGCTGATACCCGTGGCAGACCTGCTAATCCTCGTAATATCAGCTGTGAAAGGATTAGCTTCTCGGTTTCCATCACTGATGGCGATCCCAGTTCAGTGCAAAGTTTCGTCCAGCTCGTCCTCCAAGACGTCCTGCCAACCCAGGGCTGCGGTTGATTAATGCAGTGCTCTGGCCAGAGTCAGAGTTTGTGGCAGAGTGTAGAGTTTTAATTGCTCATTGAAGTCACGTCTCCGCGCTGGTTCCGGCTTGACCGAATGTTCAGCACACCACTCTTCGGTAAACTTTGCCCGGCAGTTCCGAATATTTCTCTCGTAATTCTAGCCACCCCCAAATTGGGTGGCGAAACCGAAAACTACCAGTTTTCCTTCGACGTTTTGCTCGCTGTATAGCTGTAGTGGCGCGAGACTTTTCGGAAACTAAATTTATGACCCCGGCTGAACTCTCGGAAAAGTTGCTCTTGGCGCATCGGACGGATTTTCGGGGAGAGATTCGAGTGCAGTATGTGGCGGACCAGTATTACGAAACTTTGCTTATCTGGAGATGGTGTGTTCTTTTTTACTGGTGTTTGTGCTTCTCGACGTGGTAAAGATTAAATTTTTATTTCATAACCTAATATTTATCGACGTTGCATGGAAGCAAAAAAGGTTTGCAAGTTGGGAGGAGCTTCAAGGGGGGAAGGGAATGTAAATATACATGCTTTTTGCGATAAGAGAGAGCGCTTCAAGTTTGTTAGAAATATGTATGCTATATCGACAGTAGCACGAATGTGAGTAATGTATGAATGTTTACTTGTTGATCTTGCCAAATAACCTCAAGTCTAGAAGTTGAAGGTTACGTCAGGAAATGCCGATTTGTATTTCTAAAAGAACAAAAATCCGATGACCTCCTTCTTACTCTTTAAAGTCCCTGGATGGTCCAGGACATCTAGACATCTTAAAACTTGATACGTTGGTAAATTCATAGGACTTAACTCTTGGAAGTTGTTGAATGTATGTAAGTATGTATTTGGCAGGACTTGGCCATGACCTTGGGAGTTGTTGTATGATACAGATATTCTCACCATCCTAACAGAGTCATCTACAAAACCAGCTGAAGCTATGCAAGTATCATTCTGGGTCAAAAAACGACGACCTCTTGCTTGTTACGGTAGTAGATCTACAGGTCTAATCTCCCGAGAGTCCTAGAATAACCCATTAAATCTCAAAATGCCTACTAAATAGTCTTCCATACTCATTGAAGACATGCAATGATGTTCTGAGAACATAATCCGACGTCGTTGTGACTTCTCAGAATATTTTTCAAGATTTCCCGAATTCCCTAAACACTCTACTTTATTTTGGTTTCAAAGTTTCTGTAAGATTAATTGATTAGATAGTTTACGTAGATTTGGCAGATTCTCTCAACTCTTTTTGTTGTTTCCCTTGTTCTTATGTTTCAAACAGTTTAATCAAATCTGACAACTTCAATGTTTTCAATGTCCAAAGATTCAACTTTAGTATAAATCAAACGACATCGTACCATATTTTCATCAAGGGTATAACTTTTCCGTATTACATTCTTAGAAGCGATTTAACGTGGTAACGTTCTACGCTTCACTTTACGACCCAACCACGCGATATCGCAAATCACAATTCCCTGCAAGTCGATACGCATCAAAGATAAGTTTTGCAAGCAAGCGAATATCGCTCCATTCTATGCATGTATCGAACGTGCCTGTAGACTCTTCATGTGCTCCGTCTCCGTCTGTCTTCTGCCGCAGCAAGCCGAAAGTGACGTAAAACGAGCGAGCACTGATAAAGAGATAACGCGGGTGAATGCGTTTACCTATTTGCAATCGATTTCGCGAGCGCGCGCGCTTCGAATTTCTAGATCAAATATGCCCACTGGAACGCGCTTAAGGACGCGCGCACACACATTGAAAGATCAAATGTTTCTGCGGATTCACCAACACAGTGGCGTTGGTTGGCAAGAAAATCGATCAAATTCGCGAGTATTTTGTATCAACGGGATCCATTGTTTGCGCGGACTGACGCGGAGCTGTGAAGAGGATTACACCCTGATTCGAAATTGGAAATGTTTTTAACAGATTTTTAGTCGTATCATTTTATCAAAGTATCGCCTTGAGCCGTTTTGAAGCTTTTATCTTTGAATCTTGCTGAGTCTATTATGATTTCTCCTTTTTTTTTCCTTCTAAATATCTTCGGATCTCCTTCAAAACATTGAGATTTTTTGGAGTCCCTATGAATCTTTTACAATCAGATTCAATCTTTATAATTATGTTTTAACTCGTATATCATAGAGTTTTTTTTATCTCGTAGAATCTCTTAGATTCGTTGTGTATCTTTTGGAACATGATATAAAGCTATATGTGTTACTGAGAACCTTTTGCATTACTTTGAATCTTCATAAATTTTAAATTTCTCTCTTGGTTTTTATTAGATGTTCTCTAAACTCGTAGGTTCTTTGTGAATCTCTACTACAGATTCTACAGTCTCTGACAGTGATGTTAAAACAGGAGTGCCCAACCTTTTGGCCCTGCGGGCCATATTCGATTTGTCTGAAGCTGTGTCGGGCCGGAAGTAATGTTTGATAATAGTTGAAAAAGTAATTTGAATTATTTTTTTAGTGAACAAATTAATAATTAGTGTACTGCCCATACTTGAAAATTCGGTTATTATGCCAAATCAAGTAATCCGAGAAAAACGCGTTTTAGTGTTTGTCACAAAATCTCCGTCAAGGCAATTTCCCATAAGAGTGGCATATTAGCCGTTTGGTTTTTCGCATCGGCAGCCAAGTCTAAACACTATTTCAGTAAAATTCAAGTTCCAGAAGATGCGTTGGAACATCCTCTACCACCTAGTGCTAATATCTCGTTTTTGCCAAAAGTGGATATTAGCCGTTTGTCAATGGTGGGTAGTGTAGCAAATATGATTAATATATTTAGATTTTAAGAAAGAAATAAAAGATAATTTTCAAAATTGGTGTTGATATTTTTCAAATTTTGATTTGTTTGAAATTAAATTAAATACCCTGATATAAGATATACCTTATAAGAAAAATTCAAATTCAATTGGTCGTTGCAAGTTTCTTAAAGTTTAATTTTCTAAGGGACCATCCACAAACTACGTGGACAATTTTTTGGAAATCTCAAACACCCTTCCTCCCCCGCCCCCCTTTGTGGACAATTGACCATACAAAAACTTTTTTGTATGGAGCATGGATAATCACCATACCCCCTCAAGTGTCCACGTGGTTTATGGATGGTCCCTTAACACAAAAATGTAAAAACAATCAATGAAAAAAAAATATTGAAGTGAAATTAGGATGCAAATCTTCTTTGGGCAATTCTCTACCAATTCACACGAAATCGGGAAAGTTGCCCCGACCCCTCTTCGATTTGCGTGAAACTTTTTCTCATGGGTAACTTTTATCCCTGATCATAAATCCGAGGTCCGTTTTTTGATATCTCGCAATGGAGGGGCAGTATGACCCCTTCATTTTTTGAAGATGCGATAAAAGATGTGTTTTTCAATAATTTGCAGCCTGAAACGGTGATGAGATAGAAATTTGGTGTCAAAGGGACTTTTATGTAAAATTAGACGCCCGATTTGATGGTGTACTCAAAATTCCGAAAAAAACGTTTTTTTCATCAAAAAACACTAAAAAAGTTTTAAAAATTATCCCATTTTCCGTTACTTGACTGTAAAAATTTTGGAAGATCTCATTTTAAGGGAAATTTAATGTACTTTTCGAATCTACATTGACACAGGGTAATTTTTTCATTTGGAACAAAAATTTTCATTTTAAAATTTCGTGTTTTTTCAAACTTTTTTTTTCGTAAAATCGCGATAACTCTTGATGATTATAAGCAAACCCCTTATGTCTATATATCATTTTTTTTGAAATTGTCTGCTCTACAGACTTTGTAGAACATTTTACACTCTAAAAAATAACCCTGCAAAGTTAGAAAAAAACACGAAATTTTAAAATGAATAATTGTTCTAAATAAAAAATGACTCTCTGGGTCAATGTAGATGCTAAATAAAGTTTGAATCCGATTGATGCAAACGTTCTTTAGGGCGGGGCTTGTCGATTCAAGCTGAAGTACCTCGCGCACGGCTAGCCTGCGTAGAACACCTACCAAATGCCTATGCGAGTTATTTGCATGTATAGGATTTAAAATCTAAAATACATGGAAACAACTCAATTTGTAAGAAGCGACCGCATGGTCCCGTTTGGCTGGTTGCACACACACACATTTTAAAAACACAAAAATTAAAAAATAAAATTTAAAGTGTAGAGAACTATACATTGAATAGTTTTAGTTCGCTATTCTATGAATTTCGAAGTTTATGAAAAATGCAGTGTTGCTCTCTTATTTGTTGAGTCATTGTAGGATTTCTTTAATGTTTAAAAATATTTCCGGTAATCTTCATTTTTGGTTTTTAACCTTTTTTCAAACGAAACATAGAAAAATTGTTTTTAAAAGAAAACATAGTTGCTTGCTCACTAAGGTGCCCTGAATATGGAATTTTTATCAAAACCTCGCTCCACAAGCTGAATATTGTTCCTTGAGCTTTTTTAGGACTCTGGGTTAAATATGTGCAAAATCGGTCAACATTTTCCCATTGATACTCAAAGGTGAAGTTTGTATGGGAAAAATAAAAAAAAATATGGAAAACCCAATGATCTTACGGTTTGGTCTGCACAATGCGCTACTTACATCCAAACATTCCCAAAATTGAGATTCTCATTGGAAATTTAATGCTCTATAATTTTGTAGAACATGCTAAAGCTGTAAAACTCGATCTTGAAATGTGACTAGCGATTTGAAAAAGTCATTTTTGTATGAAAAACATTTTTTTCACTTTAGGCTGGGGTATCAATGGGTTAATCTCAACCAATTTCGCTCGAAATTTACACAGATGCTTAAAATAACCCAAAAAACGTTTTCCGCTCACTCATTAAATTAATTTTATTTTAATCAAGTTTTAAATAAATTAAGAAGTTCATATTGCAAGTGATTTTATAGCCTTTCTTCAGTGAGGAAGGCAAAAAAATATTTCAATGGATTATTCTCAATCAATTTCGCTCAAAATTTGTACAGATGCTTTAAATAGAGTAGTGCGGTGCCTGTGTGGACGCTCAGTCCTGTTTTTTCGTGCTATTTTCCGTCTCTTTTGTGTCGCTGTTCGAGTGCATGGGGTGATTGGTCATTATAATTAAATAATGGCATCAGTAGAGCGGTGCCTGTGTGGACGCTCAGTCCTGTTTTTTCGTGCTATTTTCCGTCTCTTTTGTGTCGCTATTTGTGTACATGGGGGGATTGGATTTCTTCTTCTTCTTTTTTAATTTATTTTTTGTTCGCGCGTTCGTTGGCCGATGAATTTTATTTTTGTTCTCTTTATATAGTTTTCGATAGAAACGATCCGATTTTTGTTTTTTGAGACAAGCAAGTCGTATTGCTGGATTAAGTCCTTTCCATATCATCGAGGATCGGAAGGCACGTCGACGGATATGTTTTAAGGCTTATGATATAAAATAATTTTAATGAATGAAGCCCTTCCTACATCACCGTTGATCGGAAGGCACGCCGACGGAGAATTTCTGGAGAATCGCGATCGAATTAATACTATATTTAAATCCCTAGATAGGTATCTTTCCGCAGCCGGCTGCCTAAGATTTTTAAAATTTCAACCGATAAACTAATTGCTTATGGTCGCATCACCTACCACAGTGAATCCTGACCTCATACCCATCTTACTAACCCCTCAAAACTCATGTGATACTTTGTCGGAGACGCAGTCGATTTGGCGGTCCCATCACTCAAGTATCGGCTAACATTCCCATCCACTTCCCGTGTCTTACCACTGGTCGTGGCCGGCGTCGGTATTGATCAGCACGATAGGGACCTTTGAAAATTGCGAAGGGGTGATGATTGGTTCCTACTTTTCATCTGTGGTCCACGGAGCAATGTTTGGGTGTCCTGGTCAATAACGAAGTAGCAGCTACGGGTAGACACCAATGCTATGCTATGCTATGCTAATTTGTACAGATGCTTTAAATAACCCATAGAACCGTTTCCGCTTGTGGAGTACATGGTTGTTTAAGATTCCATAGCATTTATATCCAAATTTTAACTGTAAACTGATTTCTTGGTAAAACTTAACATCTCTGTCCTTTTATGGTTTGAAGTATACATAGGATTTTTCATTTTCAAATAAAGATGAAATCAGTTTTTAGAACAATCCTCCAACAAATCTAAAAATTTACAAAATAGTTCCATCCATTGATCTTTTATGTAGTTGTAAAACCGCATGTTTTTGAGTTTTTGATGCTCCCAATCCATCCTCACATTCGAGTGCCTTTTCCCCCCGCAACGCCATGAATATCACCTTATCACTTGCTTGAAATGGCGAAGCGCAATGACTCCGGCGTCGGCTCGGATGGAATATCGATTACAGCAATGAGATTGGATTTTTTTTGCTGCCGTGCTGACTGAGTCCGTCCCGAATCGAAGCGTCTGACTCGTCGTTGTCATCGGCACAGAACGGAAGCACCGACTGACAGCAAACAAAAAAAAAAAAAAAAAGAAGTCACGGATGCAATTATGTGCACTCCGGGTGAATAGAATGTGAGTACGTGATTTTGCAGATTATCGTTCCCGACGACTTCGACGAACGTGTCTGGGTGCGCGGTCATTGGGTAGTTGCGCCAGCGCTGAAAATGGCCACAAGGTCTGGGCGTCAGAGCGGTCACTCCGGGAGTGAGTGTGGCAACGGATGCAACGATTTTGGGACAACGAGCTTGAACGGTCAAGCGGAGATAGACCAACTGTCGGACAAACAGAGGCGGATGGGACAGACCTTTTTTAATTCTTTACGTGATGATTAAAACTTAGCCTTATTGCGATGCTCCTTTTGTGGAGCAGCCGTGGCGCCGGGACGGCTTATTTTGAAGTGCAGTTGACATGTATTGTTCGCATGTTTGGACGGAGATATCAGTCGTTGCATTTTTTGCAACCTTCTTGAGTGGGAGACTTAAAGTATTTTGGATCGCTAAGGATATCCCTTCCAAACAGAGTCATAACACTGCTAGCGAAACCACTTGAAAACTGCAGTTAGCGAGATATCTAACCTCGAAAAAAACCATAAAAAAGTACACTAACTTCTAAGTCTCAACGACGACGGGCGCGTGATGTCATACTGACCTCATCCAAACCTTGAGCTTTAACGACCGACCGAGTGACTAAGCAAGTGGTTCATCAAAAGCCATCATCATCGTCACAATCAGCAGCGACATTATCTAGTCCCGGGGGCTCATTTCGGAAACGCGCAAAGTTCAAGTCGTTTTACGAGTGTGCACTCGATTGATTCAGGGGACTTTTTGTGTTTTTTTCTAGATATAACTTCAATTTATCATAGAAGGTAGATATTATGAACCTCCAGAATCTGTTTTCCAAACAGTATACTTCTTCTCTCTCACTTACTGACAAATTACAAAACCCTTCATTCGAGTATTCCACTGAATGGGCCCTCTTATTCCAGCATATCTAGCCTCTCCAGCCTTGGAATAAGGGTACCCTCTTGCAGAAAAGCTTCCTCTCTAGAGCCGCATAATTAAGCCACCGAGAACTGAGCTGAGAGCTGCTGCACTTTGCATTTACCCCACCAACCCACCTAAAAGGATCGGGTTGACGTCGAGTCGTAATTTTAAGGCCCAGTGAAAGCTCCTTAACTAATGGATCCCTCCCTTTTTCTCGTGAAGTACGACCCGGCGGGGACCACATGTGAAAGCATTTTAGCTGATTATAATTATTTTCATAAACAAAACACACGGTGCTTTGCGCCGGAAGCCGGTCTGCAAGTTACTCCAGCTTCAACCCTGCTTCCAGAATGTAACCGCACGCGGTACCCAGCTGGGTGAGACTTGACTTTTGCTACCGGCGCGTAAACATGTAGAACGTCACCACGTGACGCTGCACTTGCCTGCGTTTGCTCTTCCAAGAGTACGCCGCGCACCTTTTTACAGCATCCTGGAGCAACTGGACTCCGCCACCAGTTATGGTTGTTTGTTTAATTTCCAAATAATATAGCACCACTTCCCCGGTACTCATAAACACATGTTTTCTCCCGGTTTGAACAGTGTTTCAACTGTGGGCTGAGGTTCCACCTTGGAATAAATAGTAATTGTCGGCTATTTCATACGTTTACAAGCAAGACGACAACAGAAATAATTTGTTTTGCATAAACAGGGAATTTTCACTCATATTTGGTGGAACTGTTGATAACGTCAAAACAAGCGAGAATCCCTCCATTCTCAAACTGTGATATTCTGGATCGACAAGTTGTAGGATGTTGATCCAGGATTAAAATTAGTTTACGAGATATTAAATTTTGAAGGTTGGAGTTTAACAATTACCCAAAAATATGTCAAAAAAGCAAAGCAATCCACTTTAACGACCCCCGGGTCTTTTGTGGGCTCTGTTGCCAGTTTCTTCTCATTTCTAGGCGTCCGAAGGTTTTGTGTGGTGAGTCACCCAGAACCTCTTTTACGCAAATGGAACGACGTTTTACTTCGCAATCCGATAGATTCCATATAAATTTGAATTAGGAAAACCATTTTTTTGGATTTTGATAATTATCAAATCCACGTTTTATGCTATATCAAAACCGGACTCATATTCAAATGCTCTGAAATGTGCTCAACAACTTTGCCGAAGAGAGTATGGTTCTAACTTGCTCCTGAAAGAAGATATAACGTCCTCAAAACTCGTCTAAAACGTGATTTTTTAGCAAAAAACACGTTTTAGACGAGTTTTGAACACGCTGTATCTATTTTTAGGGGTAAGCTAGCACCATACATTCTTCAGCAAAGTTGTAGAGCACTTTCCAGAGCATCCGAATATGAGTTCGGTTTTGATATAGCATGAACCGTGGAAATTATCAAAATCAAAAAAAAAAATAATGGTTTTCCTAATACAAATTTAAAAGGAAATTTGAATCGTTTTGCACAATGTGAGGACTATACCAATTGGTCCTAAACTTTGGGGAGTGGTTTAAGACACTGAAAGGTGCTTAAAAGTGCTGTGCTCACTAAATTTGGATAGCTTTATTTTTTCCATGCAACTATATTACACCCTAATGTATCATCCAAAACTTAATAAAAAAAATAATTATCTTGCATAATAAAACCCACAAGATATGTATTAGCTTAGAATTGTTTTTTTTTATGAAACTTCAGTCATGACATGAAAAGTTTTAGATATTAATTTTATTTTTTGCTTCCCTGAGGAAAGGCTATAAAATCTTTCGAAAAATGAACTACTTAATTCGACATCTACAGTTTTTCCATAAGCTGTTGTGTTTTATATGTTTATATGTAAAGTAATTCAAAAGTTATGCATAAAAAACATTTTGGGGAAAGTTAGAAAGATTGTAAATCGGGTGGTTTTTGTAAGAAAACTAATCATGTTAAATATTTTTACAAAGGTATTTAAAAGACTTTTCGTACAAGCCCAAAATATTGAAGATCTGGAAACCCCATAAATTTTATAAGCACTTAAGCGTTATTTGTACACTTAAAGAGGCCGGATCTCTGATAATTTTGTCCGGATCTGTCTGTCTGTCTGTCTGGATCCACTGAATAAGTTATGAAAAGACATTTCCAACGCGTCCAAAAGTTAGGAGATCTGGTGAAAGAGTAAAGGATGATGCAATTCTGACTGAAAGTATTCACTATATGAATGTGGGGAAGGCACCAACCACCTAAAGGTGGATTAAGTAACTTTTTTTTGTCTCAAATGACTTTTAACATTATAAACCAATATGTTGTGACATTGTTATCCGGGGTGAAGACTGCTTGGAAAATGAAAAATACGAACTCAATACGAACGGGGTGGCATGAAGTTATACTGTGTTTGATAAAAAAAGTTGAACTCTTAAGGAGTAGTTTTCAACAAAGTTTGAAATGTTTTATAGTTAGTAAACTATAATTTTGTGAAAATTGATAAAGATGATTATTTTAATAATTCAAAAGCGTCCTAAATTTCACAATAAAAATAAATTTGAATCGAAAAAGAGATAGCATATCAGATTTTTTGGTAAATTTTACAGTAAGTACAGTTGAAAATAGTTTCTTAGTTACAAGCTTAAATTGGTTTTTTAATTAGGAATCCCATTTTTTTCAATTTTTTGGCATTTTCAGAAGAATAATCATCTTAGTAAATGTGAAAATACAATGATTCATGTAACAAAATTTGTTTTAATATTAACAAATATCATTTTTCAACATTTTTATTTTTCAAATTTAAATGCATGTTTTTAAAAGTTAATGAACTTAGTTAAACAAATATGAATTGTATTTTTTCAATTTGGACATTCAATTGGGACATTTACTCAAAGTCAATTTGACGTAAGCAGGAAAATTAACCAACTTTTAAGCTGACATTTTTAAGAAACACTGTGGCTATCAAAGAAATCTTGGGTTTTGAAATACATAACAATTTTTATCGAAACTATTTTTAAAAGCGCTATTGCACAAAAGTGCGTGGAAATCTTATGGCCTACATGTTCAAAAATATAAATCTACAGGAAAGTAGGGCGTCCAATTTTCCCGGGTTTTGAATTTCCCGGGAAACGGGAAAAATATTTTTAAAATCCCGGGAATTCCCGGGATCCCGGGAAATTTTTGAAACAGTCATAAAATCTATGTTTTCATTATATTGATTATGTTTTCAAGCTCGAAATTATAGAATAAGTTCAAAAATATTAATTGATGATAATTTACACTTCAATCGAAACAAGGACAGCATTTTTTTGATAGTTTAAAAGGAATTTTTTAAATATATTTTTTTATGTACACAACAATATGGATTATAAAATAACCACACTTTAAATACCGTCATCAGGGGTGACATTGGGTTTAGGGGGTGAGATCGGGTCATACAAACTTCAGCTATGTTGTATAATCCAATCTCACCCCTAGACCTAATGTCACCCCTGATGACGGTACATTGTGATTCAAATTGAATTTGAATTTCTTTTTATAAATATATTTCTTTCATTTATTTTTGTATATGAATGACTAGAAAAGCCAGAAAAAATTCTTTAAAAATGTAATAAAAAACTAGGAGCAGAAACAAATAAAGTAATACCGGTTAATGCAAATTTTAGATTAAATTTCATGTTTGATTTCAAACGTATTTGAAAAGATATCTTTGAGTTACTTCTGCTAGCTGAGGAAAATCGACACTACACTCAGAAAAGTTACAGGACATTTTAAGGCAATCAATTTGGAAATCGGTGTACTGATTGTTCTGTTCCTGCTTAAGTGAAGTCAATCAAAACATTATGAAAAAAATGCATCAACAGCTGCCTTAATTCGATGAAAAATAATGTTATATGCTTTTTATCAAATTCAAAATTATAAATATACGTAAAATACGTAAATGAAATACCCACGCTTTTAAAAATATATATTGAATAGAAATATTTAAAATGTTAACAATTTTCCGTAATAAGCCAAATGAATGCAGATATATGCCGAGTAAAAATTGTAATGCTTTAAAATTCTTATCGATTACTAAGTAATAAACTTGTTATCTGTTTCCACAACCAAATCTGAATTTCCAGAATAAAAAATTTGATTTTTTTCTATTTCGAGAATTCCCGGGACAAATTATTAAAAATCCCGGGATTCGGGAATTCCCGGTTTTGGAAAAATCCCGGGATTTTTGTCCCGGGAATTCCCGGGATGGACGCACTACAGGAAAGTCTTGCCGGTTGGAGGATATTTCTAGAGTAAATTTTCAAAAAAAAAAAACCTATGGGTCATGGGATTCTTATGCAGATAGAACCTTTTGAAAATTTAATCCAGATTTAGAAAGCAAATTTAAATCTTATCAATGTTACCTCTGTTTACGTCAGTTGGTAAAGTTTTACTACATTCTGAAAAGAGCGAAAATATGTTTTATTGTTTTTGTTGAAGGCCAATGCAAATTTTAACTCAAGTTTTTGTTTTCTACTCTTTCACATAAAAAATAAGGGGATTAAAAAAAACTTTGCCTGAAAATAGTTTTTCTTTATGTAAGCTATTTGTATCGTTTATAGTTTTTTTAATTCAAATCGATCATTTTTGGTTTTTAAAATAGATGTGTAATATTGAAACCATACAAAATTGTCAAACTGCAAGCCTGTTTTACTTATCTTTCATGTGAAAAGTGAAACAAAATTCATTAAATAAAACAGCTAACTATAATTTCACAAAATTCATTATTATTATGCTAATAACGCCGTTGCAAATATTTTTTGAAGTTTATGTCCCGTGGCTCTGATCAAAGTTAAGGGGGGGATGAAAAAAGTGTTTTAAAATGCATTTTACAGGCGTACAGTTGCTTTCCAATCATTAGTTTTGCAAAAAATCGAGGCATCGAAGGATTTTTTTTTTCGCAGAAATAAAAACTTTTTGTGGGACTGTATATTGGTATTTCATGAAAATTTAAAATGTTTTCAAAGGAGTTCAAACATGTTAAATATGATTATAAACGCGGGAAAATGCATTTTAACTGGTTTCAGTTGGTTTAACTTTAATTTTCATTAAATTTTTGAAGTTTTTCAAAAAAAATAATTTTGGCCCACAACCAACTTTGAAGGGGGGGCGACATAAACTTTGAAAAATATTTGTAACAGCCTAACTCCTTCTTGGTACATGTCATAAGTCTATTTTTTTTTCGTTTATCGCGATTTTACGAGAAAAGGTTTTGAAAGAGTTAGTCGTTGTCGATTATGACAGTTATGGAAAAAGTAACATTTTCGAAACATTTTATTAAAAATCATTAAACATTGTAATTGTTTGCTCTTCAACAGCGTAGAACATTGAAACACTTTTAAAAGTTACCCTGTAATGTTGCAAAAAACACGAAATTTTAAAATGCTAAATGTTCCTTATAAATAAATAAAAGATTTTAAAAGAACATTGAATTCAAATTGATTTGGTTGTAATCACCGTGGAATTGAACCAATTTTTTAGCATTGAATTCAAATTACATATCATAAAAAACGGTTTTTGTATTATTTAAAATGAAAAATACGTTTTTACGGATTTTTTAATACGACTAAAATTGGATGTCAAAAGTTTTAAACCATCACCATTGAAGGCTGTCACGAGTTATCGAAAGTAGACCTCGGATTCGTGATCAAGGACAAAAATTAGCCCTTAGGACAAATTTTCACGTAATTCGAACTTTCTCGGCAACTTTTATGATTTCATGTGAGTTTGCAGCGAATGACCTTTGTTCTTCAGTGCAAGCTTATACATATCTCAATCCCACAAATCTGAATCCGCTCGCAGTTGTTGACCCCGTACGCTGACTGTCACAGAGTTCCGCGTTCAACTAACTGTCATCCCGCTTTAGAGATAGCTGTACTCACCCGGGGGCAGCCTCTGGTGGTGGTTGACCGTGGCGCGACAAAACGCACGCTATTTGCAGGTCATATTTGCAGGTGGAACACGAACGCGTTCAAATACGCAACTCTGCTCGACCATCGTCTAGTGGGAAAAAAAGCTGCAGCTACTAACTGAGATAATCGAGTGTGCAAACACTGTCTACCTCTATGCGGCATTCTTTCAAGTCAGTTTGGCTTTTGGAGGGTTGAGATTTCGAGCTCGAATGGGTTGAGTAATTTGTTTGCGTGTGTCGGAGTTGGCTGCGCTCGCTTGAGAGAGGAAATAGAATGTTATAATCATATAAATCAGACTGAAACTTGAATCAAGTTTTGCTACTTGAATCAAGTTGGGTTTTGTCCCTTTAGCTACTGATTTGTTTAAATTTTGTTATTGAATCTTTTTGTTTATTTTTTTCATGATTTTTGTTGTTTTGTTTATTTTTTTAATTTTCCTTATTTCATATATTATCTAGGTATCTAATCGGTGAAAAAAATCAGAAATTTGGCACTCAACCGGTTGATAATAGGGGGTAAAGGCTTGCAAACCCGTTGTATCGCAGCGTTTGAGTCATTCAACGGAACTGCAGTCCAAATTTTGAATTAAGCTCGTGTGGCTCATGGGCCGTGGTAATTGTTTTGTTTTGTCAATTGTTTCCACGCGCGGTTTCGAAACGACTTCGGGTGAAACTTGACATTTTTATTACCTTGTATGGTGTGTGGTTATGGTAGCAAGATTTGAGTGGTGATTTCAAATTTGTGTCTTGAATTTTTTTTGAATTTGTGACAATTGAAGCTTATCTTACATTTTTTCATTTTGTGACCGATTTAGAATCCAGGAATCATAAAAACGCTGACCTCGATAGTCCTCTCGCACAATTAGGCATATTTCGTCGCGCGACAGTCCTAAATTATTGCCCCCTTCCCCTCTCGAAAAAAGTGGCCTGATATTAATTTAGGCTTCTTTTAATTACCTCGACAGGGTGACCAATGGGCAATTAATTTTCTTTCCCCCCTTCCCCTCTCCAAACCATTACGGCATTTATCATGAAGTCTTCAATGGGGGAGGTGGTGGCGGGGAAAACCGTTTTTGGCAAAACTATCCCAAATTGGAAGCCCAATTTATGGCTGACGTGTGGGTGCAAATGAATTTAGTCATTGGAGAATCAGAGCTGCAAAAAAAATCTAGAGCCATGAAATATAATTTGCGAGTGCAAAGTGCAGTTGAATTTACGTTTTTTTTCAATCGGTTCAACTTTTGCTTGTGGAAATAAATTGGATTTGCAAAATTCTGCCTGGGATGTTGTGGCGTAGGCTTTTTGTTTGCTTTACTTCAGGCGCAAAAATAGCTAATGATCGATTCAGTGCAGGCACGCTCATTGTTACTTTATCAAAGGGGTCGCATTTTTTGTGTGTGTTTTGAATGAATAGCAAATATTTTATAGCCTTCATGACTAATTGGTAGCAGAGCGGATGGAATGTGGGGTTGAACTTCAGTCATTTTAATTGTTTTCTTTTTTTTAGGAAAATTTAGCCTTGAACTGTAAAATTATTGAAGTTGATTTCTTTTATCACAATCAATTCGAAAATGTTAGGCAAGTTAATAATTGTATTTTTTTTATAATTTAAAGTGAGTTATTTTTTATTATTTTTATATTTTTCATTTTTTTTTTATTAAAGCTATCTAACAAATTTAATTCAATGTTTTGTTCTTCAGTCCTGAATAAGTTCAAGTCAAGTTTGCAAAATTTCTGAGCAAAATTAATCGCAACATGCTTTAAAACTAAGAAAATAAGCAACATTTCAGTAAATTGGCGTTATTTTTCTCAAAAAAAAAATTTCTTTTCTGATCTATAATCCCAAAACCTTTAATTATAAAATTCGTAGATGGGGCACGTCTACAAATCTAAATATTGATGATTTTGGGATAAGAGATCAAAATAGATTTTTTTTTAGGAAAAAGTCACGAACCCACCAAAAATTTGCAAACTATTCCAAGATAAACGTTTTTCCATGCACTCAAAGTAGTTTTCCATAGATTACATAAGTTGTTTCTATTGAAAACTGCATTCTTATCAATAATAATTGTTTGCCGCTTGATTTAAAAGGAAACCATTGTTTACTTGCGTAAATTTCTCGTTGCAACAAAATTAGCTGTATTAATTTTGAGAAAAACAAGTTTTGAAAATTAAAAAAGATTTTTTTCATCGATATAAATAGCAACAAGAACATTTAAATAAATATCAAGGAGTTTTTTTTCTTTTTTTTGTTTTTTTTTTCCTGATCTTTGCCACAAAAATATTTTTTTTATCTATTTTTTTTACATAAGTGGTAGTTTTAGTAATTCTTGCTCAGAATATTTATTTTTTTTTGTCTGAAATAATGAAAGACATAAGACTATAAGACATTCCTAGGTTAAAAACGATTTTACCAGTTTTGATAACTTTTTTGATTCAAGTTACAGAGATTAAAACTTTTTTTCATTTTAAGGCCGTTGCAAATATTTTTTGAAGTTTATGTCTCTCGACTCTGACCAAAGTAGAGGGGGGCAAAAAAAAATAAAAAATGGTAAAAAAATTTAAATTGCGAGCCATGGTTTCAACATTTTAATGAAATAAGTGTTGTAAAATGCATTATACACCTGTCCAGTCGTTTTTCCATCATTAATTTCCAAAATATCTAAGTATTGACGAAAATTTTATTTTTTTCGAATAAACTTTGAAAAATATTTGCAATTAACTAACTACACAGCTAAAAAAAGTCGTATTTCGGAAGGTTGAAAATTTGATTGGTTGAATAACGTCATGATTCGAAATCCGGACACTTAGTAGCATGTCATTTTCGTTATAGCTGACAAAAAATCATGTAATAGGTTGGAAATGAAGAAATATCATAAGGATGTAGTATTAACAGTCAGTTTTAAAAGAATGCATGCTAAATATGTCTTTTCTTACAATTTTTCATCAGAATTTCAAAATTAAAATGACTTGTTATGCTTCGAATCCCAAACACTGATAAAAGCTGATTCGAAATCCGGACACTTTTGCTTCGAATTCCGGACACTAATTTTTTCTAATAAATCGCACAAATTTGGACTGAAATGTTGGTGAATGACATTCTTTAGGTCTCAAAAAAGCTGTTAACATTAAAACAATCGATAGTTTATACAAAAATTTGCTAGAATTTAAGGAAATCGAAACCATAAATTTCTGCTTTGCCTTCCCGGTGCTTCGAAAGCCTATGAAATATTTCAAGTGAAATGTTTCGCATTTTTGGTAAACTTAAAATTTTATTGTACTCGAATTAAATTGTTTTGGCATTAACTACAGCGTTCAAACAAACTTTAAATGAAAGTTGATGTTGGAATTCATCAAATAAAATCAAATAAATAACACAGTTTTGACATTCATAATGCAAACTTTTATCCAAATAATTGACAAAACAAGATGAAGTGCCCGGGTTTATAGGCATCTGGGAATTCGAATCATGACGTTATAAGCTCTTTTTCCTTCCTCTCGTTACTGAGGAAAGGCTATAAAATCACTCGAAAAATGAACTTCTCAATTAGACCTCCTAGACCCACCTTCATGTATACCTATCGACTCAGAATCAAATTCTGAGCAAATGTGTGTGTGTGTGGTGGGATGTTGATCAAAAAATTGTCAATCGATTATCTCGACATTGGCTAAACCGATTTTGTCCGTTTTGGCGTCATTCGATCCGTCTTGGGGTCCCATAAGTTGCTATTAAAAATTATGCAGATTAGTGAAATACTTCAGAAGATATGCTTAAAAGGGTGGTTTTTGTAAGAAACCCCGTCATGCTATACATTTTCAGAAAGGTATATAAAAGACCGTTCCAACACATCTAAGACATTGGAGATCTGACAAATCTATCAAAAGTTATAAGTACTTAAGTGTTATTTATACGCTTTTTTGAGGCCGAATCTCAGATATGTTGATGAAAACGTTGTCCGGATCTCTCATGCGACCTATCGTTGGATAGGTATTCAAAAGAGCTTTCCAACGCGTCCAAAACATTGAAGATCTGACAACCATATCAAAAGTTATCAGCATTTAAGTGTAATTTACGCACTTTTTTGCATTTTGGATAGCACCCTTTAAATATGAGGAAGGCGCCAACCACCTAAGGGTGGATTGAGTATCGTTTTTTTTTTGTGTAATATTAGTATTATTATTCATTCATTCATTCATTCATTCAATATTACCTGAAAAATGTTTAAAAATGTGAGCCTTTTGAAAATTCATCAGAAATTGTGGTAAATTCACCAGTTCATGATGTAATATTACGCATGTTTTGATACATATAAAGTCTGTCATCATTTTCTGATCAATATCACCATTAATTTTTATCTGTGTACTGTATAATTCAATTGCCTTTATGTGTTATTCTACCAAAACTAATGTATAAATGTAAAGTTCAACAGAAACTGATGAAGAATTATCAGATCCTGATGTAAAGTTACACTTCTTTTGGACACAAAGCCTGTAAAAAATCACAAATGCAATATTTCCATAATTTGTTTTATCGTGTACTTCAACATTAAGGAAAACATATTTTTATAAGTTTGAATTATAACCTCTTGGACTGGCATAGTATCGGAAAATAAATTTCAAATGATATTCAAGAAATTTGCTGTAAAAGTAGGTAATTTGTTTCATGTTATTCTAACAGTATCTAATATTGAAATGGTATGAATTTGGTTATTACCGTCTGCCAGGGAAGTAACCAAGAATTTGCTTCAACCTCTTGAGATCCTTTTTGAGCTTGTGCAATAAATTGTTTGATTGTTTAAATTACTAAAAAGGAACTAAGATTTCTATTCAACCCCCATTGGCTTATGCATAATTGAAATTAAAATATTGTTGTAAAATGTCAACCTCGCTCAATGCATTGAGCGTCCACACCTCACCAATAAAATATCACACAAAAAATATCATTCGATGAAAGGTTCGTGCTCAACTGAAATATCGCAACTCAATGGACCATTAAACGAAAGGGACGAGAAATATTCTTTTTTTCAAAAACGTTTGCCCTCCCCGAACCCAACTGAAATCACATCCCCACACAAAAGGTGTAACGATGCGCGACAAAACTCCGTTTTCATGTGTAACAGGCGGCTCTAAAATCGATTAATTATTGCCGCAGTGGACCGATAATTGATTTATTTATTATTCAGGGGCCTCAATTTTGCAAACACACACACACACCCCACAAAGAGGAGGGGGTCGCGATTGCTGGGCTGTGTTTGTTCAAAGGATTGTGCGAACGGAAATGTTTTGATTTTAATTAATTAACAGCTGCGGAATTGGTGCCGGATGGCGATGGGGGCTTTTTGTTTGATTTAATTTTTTTGTTGTGCCGGGAATGTTGGAAAATTTGTTTTTTCAGTTGCTGGAAAAGGTCACATGATAATGTAATTATTAATATTTTTACAAAAAAATGGAAACAGCATTGATAACGGACTTTGCTTGTGATTTATACCAAACAAACATTTGACTTCAATAATGCAACACAAAAAGGCAGAATGAAATTCACAGAAAGTGACAAAACAGATTTTCCACTCTGGGCAAACTTTTTCGCCGCTGTCTGTCAGGCGTCCAAAACTCTTTATCGTGTGCAATCACACGTTTCGCCTGTCTTCCACTAATTAATTTTAACACCATCAAAAGAAATCTCTTAATTGTACCTCCCCTTCTGAACCTGCGTAGGGCTCGCCCAACTATGAATTTCAGTGGGAGATTCCCTAATTTCGACTCAAGCATGAGTGAATTTATCAAACATTTATTTTGTTTTTGCAGTTCAGTATTAAAAATGGATTTTTATTTTAAAATTTCGAATAATTAAAAAAAAAAAAGTTCAAAAATAGGCACATGTGACTCAAAATAGGTACACCCACCCTGTTTTATCACCGTTTACAAATCGGAGAAGGAATCATTTTCCAGAGGGTTTTTCTCCGGAAGATAATTGCATTTAGCACGCAAACAAAGGACGAAGCGGCAAGGCGCACGCAGCATTTTCTTCCTGTTTGACGATGATTATGATGATGATGGTGGTGGTGGCAACGAGGATAATTTGCTTCCAGGAAAGGTTCATAGAACTTGAGTTGGGTTTACTTAGTATCAATATTAAGTTTTTAAATTTAAATTTGAAACATAAATTTTCAATTAAATAAAAACAAAAGTTATATCATGAACTACGAATTTTGCAAACTATCACCTAAATTTTCCGCCATGAAAGTTTGCTATATTTTCCGTTTTGAACGGATTACCCGCGGGAGGACAATAAAAAAAATCTTTCAGTATGATGTCTTTGTCCTCGACGCGGAAAACCCGCACAGAACCCGCAACCTTTCTTTGGTAGTGATGTTCAAATCCATTTTTCTTATTTTTTTATTTGGCTATCAAGATAATTTAATGTAAAACATTTTTTTTTATTTAAGAAAAATAGACAGCGAAGCTTGTTAAATCATTTATTAATTACTAATTTTTGTTCTTCTTATTTTCTTTTCAGGTAATAATCGCTGACTGAGGCATTCTCTGAATTTTCTTGAAAGAAATAATGGTAATTTATAAAAGACTTTTAAAATCTTATTTTAATTTTTTTTTCGTACTTTTCAACTATTTCAATAGTTGTTTTTGTTTAAATTAATTGAGTTATGTAACAATGATATTCATGACTAATTTTCAAGGTTTGTACTCAGTTGCATTATTAAATAATTGACCAAGTAGTCTTACTTTTACTAAATTCTTAAAATATTCTACTTTTACTAAATTCTTTAAAGATTCTGTTTAGTTTTCTAAATTTCTCTTTTTTTCTTGTGATAATATATAATTTAAACGGTCTTGGGGAAAAAAATAGTCACTTAACCGTGCACATAAAAAAAACGAAACTATTGGCACTACGCCCCCCGGGGCATGGCCTTCCTCTAACGTGGGATTTCTGCTCCAGCGCTTCTGACGAGACAGGAGAAACCGGGACCGACGTTTTACTTCACCATCCGATAGAAGCTCAGTGGATAAGGCGGGAATCGAACCCGCGTCTCATAGCATCATCGGGATCGGCAGCCGAAGCCGCTACCCCTGCGCCACGAGACCCAACAACAAGAGCTGATTATACACCGGTTGACTTGACGATTTACGGCAAAGTTTGACTATTTTTACAAACAAATTATTTCAGGATCAGGATTGGGTCCGTAATGTAACAATTTTGGAAGAAGAATACAACAACTTCCCAATTTTCTAACAACAACAAATACAACAACTTCCCTTAAGGTTTCTGATTTAAAAAAAAGCTTGAATATTTTTTTCAAAAGGCCTTCAGAAGAAAATTAGTGAAATTATGATAAAGTGCACCGTTTTAAAGTTATAGCCATTTTTATGTAACTTTTTACAAAATAGTCGCAGTTATTGATTTTTTTAAAATAGTGCCCAAGTTTGCCCACGTTTGAAAATTTTTTTTTTTTGAAAAGCTGAGAAAATTATCTATATTTTGCTTTTTCGGACTTTGTTGATACGACCCTTAGTTGCTAAGAAATTGCCATGTAAAGTTTTAAAAACAAGAAAATTGATGTTTTCTAAGTCTCACCCAAACAACCCACCATTTTCTAATGTCGATATCTCAGCAACTATAGGTCCGATTTACAATATTAAAACATGAAACATTCGTGAAATTTTCCGGTCTTTTCGAAAAAAATATTTTCAAAAAAATTAAATCAAGACTAACATTTCAAATAAGCGTAATATTGAATGTTTGGTCTTTTTGAAATGTCAGTCTTGATTGAAATTTTTTAAAAATATTTTTTTCAAAAAGATCGGAAAATTTCACGAATATTTCATAATTTAACATTGTAAATTGAACCATTAGTTGCTGATATATCGACATTAGAAAATAATGGGTTGTTTGGGTGAGTCTTAGAAAACATCAATTTTCTTGTTTTTAAACTTTTGCATGGCAATATCTCAGCAACTATGGGTCGTATCAACAAAGTCCATAAAAGCAAAATATAGAGAATTGGTACAGCTTTTCAAACATATTTTTTCAAAAGTTGGCAAACATGGGCACTATTTTAAAAAACAATAACTGCGACTATTTGAAAAAATACATAAAAATGGCTTTAACTTGACAACGGTGCACTTTATCAAAATTTCACTGAAGTACTTTTTGATTGCAAATTCAATTTTACATCGAAAAATTAAATTGAAAAAAATTTGCGACCAATATTTCGATTTTTTGAAAAAAAAAATTATTGATTCAAAAAATCATAACTTGGTCAATGATTTTTTGACCATTCTGGAAATTTCTGAAAAGTTGGCATTTGATGTCTTTTAAAACGTATAAAAAAATAGAAATAGTGTTTTTTTGCAAATCATGTTTGAATAACAAAAAAAGAAATTAAAAATCACCAAAAAAATTTTTACCGTGTATCATTTTTTTTTTTTCAGTATAGTCCATATCCATACCTACAACTTTGCCGAAGACACCAAATCGATCAAAAAATTGCTTCATAAGATACATATTTTTGAATTTTTAAACATCATTTTTGTATGGACAGCTGCCAAATTTGTATGGAAAATTATATGGGAGCAGTTCTCTAGGATTTCGGTCATTCGATTTTTTTTGTATTTTTTAATCCGACTGAAACTTTTTTGGTGCCTTCGGTATGCCCAAAGAAGCCATTTTGCATCATTAGTTTGTCCATATAATTTTCCATACAAATTTGGCAGCTGTCCATACAAAAATGATGTATGAAAATTCAAAAATCTGTATCTTTTGAAGGAATTTTTTGATCGATTTGGTGTCTTCGGCAAAGTTGTAGGTATGGATACGGACTACACTGGAAAAAATAATACACGGAAAAATTTTTTTTTATTTAACTTTTATCACTAAAACTTGATTTACAAAAAACACTATTTTTAATTTTTTTTTTTTGATATGTTTTAGAAGACATAAAATGCCAACTTTTCAGAAATTTCAAGTTGTGCAAAAATCATTGACCGAGTTATGAATTTTTAATCAATACTGATTTTTCAAAAATCGAAATTTTGTCGTAAAATTTTCAACTTCATTTTCGATGTAAAATTAAATTTGCAATCAAAAGTACTTTAGTGAATTTTGATAAAGTGCACCGTTTTCAAGTTATAGCCATATTTAAGTGACTTTTTGAAAA
This sequence comes from Culex quinquefasciatus, assembly GCF_015732765.1. NCBI lineage: Eukaryota > Metazoa > Arthropoda > Insecta > Diptera > Culicidae > Culex > Culex quinquefasciatus. The sequence goes on along the minus strand of NC_051863.1, from coordinate 145,946,531 downwards.
TAGTCGCAGTTTTCATTTTTAAAATTAGTGCACATGTTTGTCCAGTTTTTATTTTTGAAAAGCTGAGAAAATTCTCTATATTTTGCTTATTCGGACTTTGTTGATACGACCTTTAGTTGCTGAGATATTGCAATGCAAAGATTTAAAAACAGGAAAATTGATGTTTTCTAAGTCTCACCCAAACAACCCTCCATTTTCTATCGTCAATATCTTAGCAACTAATGGTCCGATTTTCAATGTTAATATATGAAACATTTGTGAAATTTTCTGATCTTTTCGAAAAAAATATTTTCGGAATTTTCAAATCAAGACTAACATTTCAAAAAGGCCAAACATTCAATATTACGCCCTTTTAAAATGTTAGTCTTGATTTGAAAATTTTGAAAATATTTTTTCCGAAAAGATCGGAAAATTTCACAATTGTTTCATATTTTAACATTGAAAAACGGACCATTAGTTGCTGAGATATTGACGATAGAAAATGGTGGGTTGTTTGGGTGAAACTTAGAAAACATCAATTTTCCTGTTTTTAAACCTTTGCATTGCAATATCTCAGCGACTAAAGGTCGTATCAACAAAGTCCGAATAAGCAAAATATAGAGAATTTTCTCAGCTTTTCAAAAATATTTTTTTCAAAACTGGGCAAACATGTGCACTAATTTAAAAAAATGAAAATCTGCGACTATTTTCAAAAAAGTCACTTAAATATGGCTATAACTTGAAAACGGTGCACTTTATCAAAATTTCACTAAAGTACTTTTTGATTGCAAATTTGATTTTACATCGAAAAATGAAGTTGAAAATTTTACGACCAAAATTTCGATTTTTGAAAAACAGTATTGATTAAAAAATTCATAACTCGGTCAATGATTTTTTGCACAACCTTGAAATTTCTGAAAAGTTGGCATTTTATGTCCTCTAAAACATATAAAAAAATAAAAAAATTAAAAATAGTGTTTTTTTGTAAATCAAATTTTAGTGATAAAAAGTTAAATAAAAAAATCACCAATTTTTTTTACCGTGTATTATTTTTTTCCAGTGTAGTCCGTATCCATACCTACAACTTTGCCGAAGACACCAAATCGATCAAAAAACTCCTTCAAAAGATACAGATTTTTGAATTTTCATACATCATTTTTGTATGGACAGCTGCCGAATTTGTATGGAAAATTATATGGACAAACTAATGATGCAAAATGGCTTCTTTGGGCATACCGAAGGCACCAAGAAAGTTTCAGCCGGATTAAAAAATACAGAAAAAATCGAATGACCGAAATCTCAGAGAATTGCTCAATTTTCAAACAAAGTAATTTATTTATGGGCAAAATGTTGGTAGAATTAGTAAGCTTGTTGCTACATTTGTTTTTTGTTTTTCAATTTGTGTTTTCCTAGCTATTAATAAACAATGATAATTAAATACAAAATTTCAAAATATTTTGTTTACATTTTTTGTTTCTTTTTTGAATGACAGTGTCTGTGTAGTTTTTAACATAATTTTCATTACATTAAAAAAAAGGATTTATGTTTTAAGACGAAAATCGCCCCAAACATATTTCAAATGAATGTTTGAAATTTGTAGTATCAGCCAGCTATGAAAAATTTCCTTTTGAGGCTCATCAAGAGAAATAAAAATCTGAAGGAACATGGCTCTCCTCGCTAGCGCATGAAAGATCGCTAAATGAAACTCAAAATATCATCGTCTGCAGGCGTACCTCGGGGTTCGTGATCAGGGGACCTCGGGTTCGTGATCAGGGGAAAAGTTACCCCTTAGGACAAAGTTTCACAAAAATCGAAGAGGGGTCGGGGCAAATTTTTCCGATTTCGTGTGAGTTGGTAGATTACCCAGATTTCTTATTGGCTTGCAATTTGTTTTAAGAAATGATACTGTACCGTCAACAATGTTGGGTCTTACAAAAATGTTGAAATGTGTTTGACCCAATCGCACCCCAGAGACAATGTAACCCCTTGTGACGGAAAATAATATTTTTTTAGAGAATGTAACATCGGTCACAGTTACTGTTCAACTTTCATCTTTTTTTTACTTCAATATTGATTTTATTCAAAAATATCATAAGATCATGTTGTCGCATTTTACGGGTTGGCTTTATATTTTGGAATTTTGGCAAAATTAGCAAATTACATGGAAACGGTCCTATGAACTTTTACTCATCATCACCTTTTACTTATTATTCTCTTCATTCTTTTTGTTCAGGTGCAAATTCGTCCTCGAATGAAAATCATAAAAAATATTATTATTAATTTTTAAAATTTTATGGCTATTGTTTAAATCATATCTAAATCTCACTTCAATAAGAAAAAAGGTCACGTCAATCGTGTTTAGTTTTAAGTGATTATTTAAACGGAAACTCTTATCGGTCATAAATCATTGCTCCAATGAATGTCCCGTAATCAGTATGGAAGTGATGATCTAATATTGATTTGGTCATCACTTCATTCCAAGTAATTTAGATGCGATAAAAGTTTAATCGACTCAATTGCATACTTTGCTTTGCCAGGTCTTTCAAGGAATTGATTTCAAAATTAATTTGAGCATCCAAACGACATTCAAACATGAAAAGTGCCACGATTTCTAGGAAATGAAGCTATTTTTCATGTTAAAACTACCCTCTTTCTATTTTTATCACGTGAGTTATGTTCAGCGATGAGTGAACTGGTGTTTTTTTTTCTAGCAAAAATAGAAGGAAACAGCATAAAAATGTGAATGCCAGTAAAAAGAACAAAGAAGACAAAAATTCAAAGTGCCAACATGAAAGCATGTGAATTGCAGCACGTGGCAGTTTAAAAAAGTGAAAACCTTTAGGAATCTTGGCTGTCATAAAAAATGCAAGCTAGTTGGCGCACAATAAATGGCACAGTGAAAAGTTTCAATGTATTTTGGTTTACTAAATAATTCAAAATTTGTAAATTTTGCAATATTTAAACCAACCACCTAAACCGCCAAGGGCACTTCAGCAAACCCCTCTCACATTAATTTACCCGCTAGAACAATCCCTCACTCCCACGGTTGGGGCTTTTTATCTTTATCACCCCTCCCAACCCAACCAACTTAAGCGATGGGGGTGCTCTGTGTAGCAGGTGCAAAGTTGCAGATCTCTCTGTTTGTGGAAAAAGCAAAAAAAAAAAAACGAGAGTGAAGTACGCGAACATTAAAAAGGAAGGGTTAAGCTCAAAAGCGTGTAAAAAGTGCGGTTACATTAAAAGTATTTTAAATCCACTCATGCCTGCCAGCAGCAGCAGTAGCTCTTTGCAGAACCATTTTCCCTACCCCAGATTCTCGTGGTGGAGGCTGCTGTCTTTGTGCTGTCTGTTTCCTCCGGTGATAATTGACGATGGGGGGAGGTTTGCACTTTCAGGGATATTTCGATTTTTTTAGGATGAACGTTTCAATTTGTTTTGTAATTTAAAAAAAAAAAAAACAATTCAAATAATTTGGAATTTTTTCAGTCAAAATTGATATAATTTAATTTTAAACAATAAAATAAAATCATTGAAATTGGATTCAGTGTCGGTACTGAGATAACAAACAAACAAATAAAAAATAAAACATAAAATAAAAATTTTAAAAATTGATAAAGAGTTTATTTACTTCAAACTAACATAAATTGAGCAGAATCAAAGAGCTGTTACTCAATTCTTCCCAAAACCATTCAGAGCCATCCCACCTTAATTTTCCTCCCACACATGGCATCAACATCACAAGTGCACTAAGCTATCCCGAGTCTGTGCTGCTACAAATCATCATCGCTGACCTGATTGCAATCGGCCCCAAAATTGCACTGAATGAACAAAAAAAGAAATGTTCCAAAAACCGGAAGGCACCGATCACACACACACACACACACGCGCACCAAATTTGTCACCATGACCTATGTGCGTTAGGTTGACCAAACTGGCCAAATATGCGCGTGCATTTCACATTCACTTAAACTGCACACATGCAAACGTGCGTGTGTGTGTCTGTTATGTTTACTGAGGCTGGAATCAGTCCAGCGAACGAACAGTTTCGATCGGAGCGGAGAGTTCATTCGTTCAAATGCCCCGGCCGGTCACGGTCATATTAGTGCCTAGTGCTTTCTACTGAAGAGAAGTGTGGATCAGGAAGAGAGGGGTGGGACATAAATTGAAACACACTTGCACAGCCGTCGGCATCGACTTCATCTGTGCGTAGGTATGTGTTATTGGGGTACAATTCTAGGAGTTTGGACCAGATATTGAACTTCAAGCTAAATCAAATCAAACAGATTTTGATGGAATTGTTCCAAAAAGCCTTACTAATCATTGTTTCAAAAATTTAATACCTGTGTTTTCCCATAGAAAACCTCTTTTTAATATCAAAATCAAAATTAAATAAATCAATTTTAAGCCATTTCAAAAAGCTACTCCAGCAAAGAAACGTGTGCGTTCTACTCGTATCTTCCCTCCATTGACCGTGTCTGCTGCCGTTGCTGTGTGAATTCATGCCCTGGATTGGTTTCTTTATTTGGACGCACTCGACATTGACTCATAAATCACGTCCCGAGAGCAAAATCCAGCCCAACGGTCTGGAAGGGACGGGGACGGGGGAGTCCCCCGATGGGTGGTGTGGTACGGTAATACCGTTCTGTTCTTCTCGTTTCACTCTCCGTTCGATAGCTTCCAGCTTCCGCCACACACGTATTTGAACACACACACATATGCTCTTCCCCGCCCCCTAGTGATACCCTGCAGCTGGACCGGATACAGCTGTTCCACGTGTTTAGTGAATATCTGGTAGTTTTGTAGTGTCGCACAGTGGGACTAAGTGTTAGCAATCGTTTTAAATATTTCTCACTTCATTTCTTGATTTTATTTGTGTTTTTTAAACTTGACATAGATTATATTCCTTATAGAAATAAAGCAGATTTCAAATCATGCAATTAAAATAAAATAAAAAAATCTTGAAGACCATGATTAAAAAAAACATGTATTCCAATTTAATTTGAAACAGAACACAATAATAAAACAACATCAGTGAATAAATCTGTACATTAAAATGACTGTGGTTAATTATTTTTTTAAAGTTTTAACGGATAATAAAAAAAGAAGAATGCTTTTTAGACTCTTTTCTGACAATTATCGTGATTTAAATTTTAAGGAGATAATGATTCTTTTTTTAAAGATATGCATTGTTTTAAACTTATGAAAAAATCCTATTTTTAAGATGAGAACTAGATTTAATCACAATGTGATTTTAAAATCTCAAAAAAAAAAAACAATTGGTTAAAATTTGTCTTTGTAAAATTGCTATTGAGCAATTCCAGCTCAAATCTGGAATTTTTCTGGTACTTTTGTACCCGACCCTCTCCGATTTCAATGAAACTTTGTAGACATGTTATCCTAGGGCCTAGGACCTAGGCCTATATAAGCCATTTTTTGTATATGGAGCCAATTGTACTCGAAAATGACATTTGAGAAGGGCGTAAGGTATTTAAATAATGTTGTATTTTGTACTTTAAAAAATACTGTATCTCGAAGCCGTTGCATCGTACCAAAAAGTGGTCCAAGACAAACTTTTAGGAAACTGGACGGGCTTTCTGAAAAAAATACACTGAAAGAAAAATACATGCCACTTCAATGGGATTTTCCTATTTTTATGTTTAAAAGTTAAATTTTAAGGTGAAGCCACGATTTTTTTTCGTTCAAAATTTTTGAGGAAATGGCCTAAAATGTTATCAAGAGACTGACGAAAAATACAGGATGGTATGTCTCTCCTAAAAAAATACAAAAATCATTTACTAAAACTGTTTTTTGTTTTTTGAAAATTGTTCTAAACGTCAAAATTTTTCAATCCCGGTAGTGGGGATCGATTTTCCAGACAATTTTACATAAAAGTCTCCATATTGACCATTGTCCTATGTCCAATCCTTGGGAAGATACAGCGGTTTTAAAAATAAAAATGTTGAAAAACGGGATTTTTGGTGGTTTTTGGCAATTTCTAAATGACAGACATGGTTTTTCAGTCTCGTAAATATGTTTACCGGAAAGCTCGCCCAATTTCTCATAAGTTTGCCTTTGACAGCATTTTAATTGGATATAATGGCTTACAGATATAAGCTTAATTACATTGCTTATAACTGAAAATAGAATTTTTATTCAGTGTGGTAGAATCCAGGATAGTAAATTTAATTAAGTAAATACAAAAACGATTTAAATCAAAAAGCTGTCAAAATCAAACTTATGGGAAATTGGACGAGCTTTCCGGTAAAAATATTTACGAGACTGAAAAACTAAGTCTGTCATTTAGAAATTGCCAAAAACCACCAAAAATCCCGTTTTTTCAACATTTTTATTTTTAAACCCGCTGTATCTTCCCAAGGATTGAACATAGGACAATGGTCAATATGGAGACTTTTATGTAAAATTGTCTGGAAAATCGATCCCCACTACCGGGATTGAAAAATTTTGACGTTTAGACCACTTTTCAAAAAAAGAGTTTTAGTAAATGATTTTTGTATTTTTTTAGGATAGACATACCATCCTGCATTTTTTGTCAGTCTTTTGGTAACATTTTTAGACTGTTTCCTCAAAAAAATTGAGCGAAAAAAAATCGTGACATCACCTTTAAATTTAAGTTTTAGACTGAAAAATCAAAAAATCTCATAGATGTTTCGTGTATTTTTGTTTCAGTGTATTTTTTTCAGAAAGCACGTCCAATTTTCTAAAAGTTTGTCTTTGACCATTTTTTGATACGACACGACGGCTTCGAGATACAGTAATTATTAAATTACAAAATACAAAAATATTTAAATACTCCACGCCCTTCTCAAATGTTATTCTCGAGTACTATTGGCTCCATATACACAAAAATGGCTTATATAGGCCTAGGATAACATGTCTACAAAGTTTCATTGAAATCGGAGAGGGTCGGGTACAAAAGTACCAGAAAAATTACTGATTTGAGCTGGAATTGCTCTTTTAAAATTTTAAACTGAAAATCAGGCGGCAAAAATTTGTTTTTTTTTTCAAAAACTTCAAAATTTCAATGGAGATCTTAGTAGAATCAGCTGAATTAAAAATGCATTTCGCTGGGTTTAAATACATTTTTGGCAAGTTTGGGTTAATTTATTTTTTTAATTGAAAATTTTGAGGCAAATTTTTCTTTTTTTTTCGCTTAAATTTGTCTTTTCGTCAAATCTTACATTTTTTGAAAACTGTTTTGATTGCAAAACAGCTAAACTAATGTAAATGCATTTTAAAACACTTTTTCCATGCAAATGTTGAAAGTGTTGCTTTTTTTTATTTCAGTATTTGTTTATATTTTTTTGAATCGGCCTTATTTAAATTCAAAAATAATATAATTTTCTGATAATAATTTCAATATAAATTGGCATTTGTCACCATTTCTTTGATGTTATAGAAATATTTTGCCTGATCTAAAATTATTTTGCAAAAAATAATATTTTTTTAAATCAAATAAGGCCATTGCAAAAACTGGTCCAAAAAATCTGAGGGTTGAAATTTTTTTTTTTTCAAAAATCTTCAAAATTTTTATGAAAATAGAGGTCAGATCAACTAAAAACAATCTAAAACGCATTTTCCTGCATTTAAAATCGTATAAAGCTTGTTTGGGCTGGATTAAAAGTATTTTGAATTTTTATGAAATTCCAATTTACAGCACCGCAAATACTTTTTTTTTGCAAAAAAATAAATTTTCGTCAATACTAATGATACTAATACTAATGATTGCAAAACAACTGGACAGGTGTAAAATGCATTTTTAAATACTTTGTTCATTCAAATGTTGAAACCATGGCTCGTAAATTCAATGTTTAAACATTTTTTATTTTTTTTTAAACGAAGAAATTAAGGGTTGCCAGTTAATTTATGTTTAAATTTATTTATTTGTTTCGATTTTTTCCTAATTCAAGAATAGAGGAATCAACTGCATTGAAATTTTCAAACTTCAGTCTAATGCACAATTGCCAACAAATTTTGGCAGTGAGGTTAGATTTTTTAAATTTATTCCTAAGTACACAAATGATACTTTTCGTAAAATATCAGATATTCCACCCGAATCACACACACAGTAATTCCAAATTTGTTACCCTGTTTTGATTTTTCTGGGCTTTTCAAACATCTAGAACACAAACAACGAAAGTGTATAATTTTTCATCCTTGATGAATACTTGGCTGTTTTGAAACTGTGAGACGAATTTTTAACAAATTTATGAGCCTCTTTTGAACTTAAACAAATTTAAAATATTTATATATTTTTGATGATGTGTCCGTTAGGCAAGTTTTCAAAAATTATTTACTTTTTTTCTTTTTTCATCACTCTTAATGTTTCCATAAAATTTATGAAGATATTGATTCAGGTAATCCCCTTAGTAATTGGACAACAAATATATTTTTCTTTGAATTTAGGTTATTGCAACACAAGTTCTTTGCTACATTTTTTCTTTATCCTTTTTGCATAAGAAGTCTTTATCCAAAATAAAATAAATTTATCATCATTTTCAAAAAATAAAGATTAATCATTTTGCTGAGTCATCTTTTTTAAATAAAAAAAAGCGTTGAAGAAAATTTTAGACTTATTTTTCCAATTTAAAAGTGAATGTTCAGCTAAGAAATTAGAATAATTTTTGGATATCAATTCTTTCTGCAGAAATTGCGTTATGTTAAGTACGTTCAAAGAGATGTGAAAATCCATCAATTTTCTTTTTTAAGGTCTGTTGATCATCCTAAGATATGAATTAAATGTGAAAGCAGTCAGTTTTTTAAATCACGTTGGCTTCAATTGAAAAATGATTATTTTGCTTAAACAAATTTGTTTAAAAGGGATCAATAATTGTTTTCGAATATCCAATTCACCTTTAATCTTGGGAAATTAAAAGTGGATGTCTTATTTGGATTCAAATTTGTATTCGTTTTGTTATTCCATTTATCTTTTCTATAGTAAAGAAACGCCCTACTTTTCATCACCAAAAATAACAGAACTGAGTTCAATAGTTATACAGTCCAGACTCCATTAACCAATGATCCGAAGTTTTGCATGGGATTTCAAAAAATCAAATCATGAACAATCATTTTTTCGTGAATTTTTATTTTATGATTTTAAAAATCAAATTCAGGTTTTGCACCCATTTTAGTATTATTTTAGCTTATTCTTTTTCGCAAAATTTTATCATCGCCATTTTGGTCATCATCTTGAATTTTTTTTCTAATCATTTCTGGAGTCATATTCAAGCTCAACAATCAATAACAAGACAATGAAAAATCTAATTTTTATTGGTGCCATTTTCTTTGTAATACTTAACTTTACTTTTTTGGAAAAAAAATACTGAAAAATCCTTTAAAGTTGTTTTCAGAATTGTTTAAAAAAATCAGTGTGACTAGTTGTGAATTCAAAAACGTGCGAATCGTCATCTCATATTTTTTCAACTTACCAAAACCAATTTATTTTTAAATTTTCCCAGAAATACTTCATGTTGATCTTCATTTCGCACAATCTACCACTGTTCTAAATTTCTATCAATCGATCCAAATTCAAAAAAGTTTGTGCCTCTTTTTTGCGAAATTAACTCCATCCCTCACATTCCCTTCGGTGGTCTTCCACCCAACAACAGCGATTCCAAAATCGAAAAAAAAGTGTGGTCATCACACACCGACCACTTCAGGCATCATCATCGCTGGAAAATGAAGCGTCGGTAAACAAGTTGACTGGTCACGTCGCGACGTGGTTTTCCTTCCCTCTGGAAAACCGTGAAAAACTACCAACACACCCCGTAGGGGGTGTGGGGGCATCAAGGGTGAACATGAGTATGCTTTTGCCAACTGAGCGTGTGCGACAGAGATTTTGCCATTTTTCATTCGCGTGGACGTGATTTTGTCTGTAGGTATGTGTGTCCTTTTTTGTGAGTGCGTTTTTTTTTTTGTTATTTTGTATGATTTCAGAAAAATTTTATAAACTCTGAATTTGAAAGTTTCAAACAAAATGTCACATTTGCTTTGCAAGACAAATCCGGCCTCGATACAGCAGTCAAAAGCAAGGTTACATAAATAACACAGTCACCGTGACTCTGCAGATGTCCCGCCGGTCTGACAAATTCGTTCATCCTTGGCACAACACTTTTATCACGTTGCAAAGTTTCTCCCACCCCACCGCCGCTGAGGGGGACATTTTCCGGGACTGTTCAGAATCACCCTTTCTCGCTGTCCAGGGAGGATACAAAATGCCAAAATCACTGCCGGGGACGACGCAAGCCAACGAAGGAAAAATATAATGTCCTGGCCAGTTATGCTAAATTATTTTCTTTGACATGGTAATGCTCTATAATTTAATACAGACAGATTTCGTAGGTTTTGGATGCGAAAGTCCAAAGCATTGTCTGGAATTTCAGTTTACTGAACTTTCATCGTTTTTTCAACTTTACTTTCGAATCTGCAGAAATAATTTGTTATTTAAAAAAATAAAAAGTCTTGAATTGGAATAGACTAAACTAGGACTTGGATAGGACTTGACTGGGATTTGACTAGGACTTGACTTAGACTTGACTGTGACGTGACTATATTTGACTGTGACGCAACCTGGGCTGCGGAGTCGGGTCATATTTCAAACGACTCCGACTCCGACTCCGACTCCAACTCCGGCTCCAGCTTTCAGCTCTAACCGACTCCAACTCCGACTCCAACTCCGGCCTACCAACTCTAGCCGACTTCGGCTTTCAACAAATGGTTGGCCCCGACTCCGACTCCACATATTTTCAAAAGTTTCAAAAATTAGTTGTCTAATCCTAAATCATATCTTAAATAACATTGATAAATAGGATTATTTAAATACTCTATTAAAGTCTTGTATTTATCAAGGAAAATAAGTTCGAATCACAAAACGGAAAAAAAGTTTCTAGGTTACATACAAGTTTTATACGTAGTTGAAACAGAAATCTAAAAAATCTCCAGTTTTGAAGGAATAGTTTTGTAAGTAAATTTGGATTTACTTACTTAACCTCAGTTTTACATTTTAAAGCTTAAAAATTTAAATATTAAATTGTTAGTTTTTGAATGAATCCTTAAAAGAAGCATGGCGTTCATAATCGATTAAACATATAAATTCAATTTGCTCACTTTCAAGCTGACATGTATAAGAAACATAGTGACTTTCATAGTCACCTTGTTTTTTTTCGAATTACAATTTTAAAAGAAACTATTTTTTAAAGCTCCATTTCTTTTAAGACGTACATTGACATCACCCCAAGGCTGAGGGAGATTATTATTGCAAATTAATGTATCTAAAAATTGTCTTTAGGAAAATTACGCTTAAAGGGTCCTTATCAAATATTCGCTACCTATAAAATTTATTACCTAGGAATTATGAATTATATTAATTTTTTTTTATATATATTTAAAAGAAGGCACACGATGCTTCTTGAATCTTTACCTAAAACGAAGCTTTTGAAATGATCGTGCGCCTCCATCATAATATATGTAAAAACTTAAAATTGTAAAAAGAAAAAAAAATCGCAGGTCACATATTTTCAAGTTCACGGATATATAAAGGACCCCTTGAGCTACCTTTCAAAGAAGATATTTTTTTTAGCTACATTGGTTTGCAATGATAATCACCTTCCATCATATTGGCGTGGGACTTACAGTATGAAAAAATTCTAACCGGTTGAATAATATTTTGATTTTTTTTTACAATATTTGAAAAATAAATAGAAATTCCATCATTCTTTCGATATATTTTTTTAATTAAGTCCTTTTTGGTACTGAAATCATGAAATTTGTTCAACGATAATTTGCAACGGTATCAAAATAGTTTGTTTAAGGATCAACTGATTTTAGTAAAGAAATAGTAAACATTAAGATATTTAACATATTCAATGATTATTTCAAAAATAGTTACAACATTTTTTGATATTTTTTCCCAGTTTCAATTATTTTAAATGCAACACTTTGATTTGTTTATACATAATTATAAACATAACACGCATGTAGAGTTTTAAGTAATAGATTTGAATATTCGTTGATTATTTGTTGGATGAGTTATACTGCCAGTGACTTTTTCCGAATTCCAAAAACAGTAATTAAAAAAATAACTTTTCTCATTAAAATTTATTTGCTTAAAATTTCCAAGACATTTGCTATCTGTGTGAAAGATGACTGATTGTGTACTTTTTCAGAAAGAACTGGATTAAATTTGGTAAATTTGAATGAAAAGGTACATAAATATAGGCGAAAGGAAGCAAGACAAGACTCGATTTAAATCAACCAATATTGTTTATAATTTTTTGAGTTATGATACTGAAGAGAATGAGACGAGGATAGGCAATATTAAGCAAAATTAAATTATCTATTGAAATATTCTACGGCAAATAAGTGCTACAAATGATATTTGACCATTTCAAATGTTGGAATCGAAACTTGATTGTTGTTGCTTGCTGAGACGCAACGACGACGCACACAAAACAAGAGCTACCTCGTGCACCACGAAAAAGGCCAGCAACGCGTGAGTGACCGTACTAGTGTGGGTGCGTCGAGCAGGTTGAGCTTGTCTGTCTGCGCAACGCGAAGCGCTACCAATGGAAAGAGAGAGGGAGAGTGACACCGAACGATGTCATCGATTGCTGCGATGCCTGCACGGTGCGCGCTGGCGAGAAATAAAACAAGAGAGTGGTATGTGTGTGTGTGTGCTCTGGGATAGATCGTGAGTCGGGGCCGAGTCTTGAGTTTGGTTTGGAAATTTGCAGTGGTTGGTCGTTTGACGACATTTTGCAGTTTCCATCTTCAAGATGGCTGCATAAAAATAAATAAATAAAATAAGTGCCTTTGTTTACTACAGATACTAAATACTTGGGTAAGAAGGGATTAACAGGTTATCATTAAGTGATCATAGTAAAAAACACAATTGGAGTTTTCCAATCACAATAAAAATATTCAATAACATAATGGCATCTGATAATTTTTTTTTGAAAAAATAAAAGTAAAAATGGCAGTGCAGTGAATGTGATTTAAAAAACAATTAAAAATATAAGAAGTTTTGTAAATTGAACTTTTTTATAGCAAATACTGAACAATAAAAAAACATATTTTTTGTTGAACTTGAGATAACCTCGACTCCGACTCTAGGTTAGCAGAAATTTTCGGATCTGACTCCGACTCCGACACCAGCTCATAAAATTTGGCCGACTCCGGCTCTGAACCCAACTCCAGCTGTTCGAGTTTTGACGACTCCGACTCCGACTCCAGGTCCTCAAAAAGACCCGACTCCACCGACTCCGACTCCACAGCCCTGAACACAAGTGACATTCTCAGTAGCCGCTTACGTCATTTTCCAAAGCAAAATGATGCCACCGGCCAACGACCTCAGTCAACCGTCTTCGGTGAAAAAAGCCTGGCTTTGAGCCTGGCTCGAGCTCAAAACGGAAAAAGTCTTTTGTCGGAACGTGGTGTGCCGCTCGGAAGAGACTACGGTGTCGTACGGAGCTTTCGGTGTCTTGCCCCGTATGTGTCACGGCAGTAATGGGTATTACTCTGGCTAGGGTAGAACGGCAAACTGTGAGTTGTTTGAATTGCGCTGTTTACGCCGCACTGTTGAGGACGCAACCCTACACTCTGTGGTCCAAGTTGGACCAAGTGCAGCCAGACAGTAAAGTCTTTCAGGTTGTGGTTTCAACTGGAGCTGGCGTCGTCCCCATGCACCGAGTCTTGTGATTTTAAACAATGTTGATGAGACACACATGGTCGGACGTTAGGCCGGGCACGTATCGAGATCTTGAGTTGGGGAGGGAACTGTAAATTAAGGCCCTCCGGAACAACTCCGGAAGCGCAACAGTAGCACTTGTCTGGGCTCTGATAAGTGAAATTCATTGTTATCCCTGGTTCGTGCTGGGCAAAATTACGGCACGATTTGCAGCAAAGTCAGCCGTTTAGGGAAACCCGGAAGATAGACAGGTGCATCGGTGCTAGGCCTTAAGGTGATAACTCATATTATAGCAGAAGTTTGGATATACCGGATGGAGTGGTTCAGAGATGGGATCAGACCAGCATGGAATGGATATTAGGAACTAATTCTAATTAACTTTGGGCCCATTATCAGCCGAAGCAATCTCGGGCTGCAGAACCGCATGATTGCTTGGGGTTTAAAGGGATATCCGAGGCACTTTGGAGCTTAATCTTCTGTTGAAATGACATTGTTAAATTTCAGTCAATTTTCCTTTGAAATTACAAACAAACATTTCAATCAGAAAACAAGAAAAACAATACAAAATCCGTCACGCCTAGCTGCTGGTTCGGCCAATTATGACAACCGCCCACCCACACGCTGCTGGTGGTTACAATCACGTCGCGCCAGTGTCAGCTGCCGTTGCTGTTTTGGCAGACTGAACCTACGGTGCCACCCAGCGAGAGCTTTGTTTCGATTCCTATAATGTGTGTGGATCCTTGCGACGACGACGCGACGCGGTTGGCGTCGTCCTCGTGGTCTGCGGTGCCAGCTGTCAGTTTAGATTGAAGTTGACATTAGGGGGAAGGAGCTTTTTTTAAGACTCCAAAAATGCTCATAACTACATCGTGACAGTGGCGTGCCTGTGACATGACTGCAACATGACTGTGACATGACTGCAACTTAACAGTGGCGTGACAATGACATGACTGAAACATGGCTACAATTTGACAGTGGACACTGTTAAGACTGTGACATGACTGCAACATAACTGTATCGTGACAGTGGCGTGACTGTGATATAACTACAACTTGACGATGACATGACTGTGACATGACTGCAACATGGCTACAACTTGACAGTGGACTGTATGTGACATGACTGCAATGTGACAGTAGCATGACTTTGACGTGACCTGGAGGCCACTTTTCAAACATGGAGTCACCTTAGAATTTTGAAAAACTTTTTGTAATGCCTCAAATCACCAAGTCATAGGTATCAACATTATTGTTAATGTTTTTGCAAAATACTTGGCAAGAGTTTCCATCCCGATGTTTTTATCACAACTTTCCCCTATCAACAAACACAACCTCCTCCTACAGCTCCACATAATCAAAACAAAAATAAAGCAAGAAAGAAAGGACTACCTCTCTCCATCGAAATGAAATCCCAGCACAAACATTGTAGAACGTCACACACGTGCAACATAACGCGAGCCGCCACCGCGTCGCGTCGCCACACCGTCTGCCGACTGCGGCGGCGTCGGTTGACGAATGTGTGACAGATGGCGTACGACCCCCCCCTGTGAGTGTGTGTGTGTGTGTGTGTGTGCGGTTGCCAGCCACGGTTCATTAAAATAACGTGAACAACGACGTGAACGTGCAGATTTATTTCGACATTATTCATTGAAGCTCGGCGGTTTTTTTATTGAGAATTTTAAATTAAATTTTGCATTTCGTTCTCGCGCTGTTTCGGCGCTTCTGTATGTGTGGGGGGGGTGGCACACGTGCTGGTATGTGTGCCAATCTGGTTAGGTTCAGTGCCCGTGGCAACAATAATGCAAATATAGAGCTTTCGGGATGGAATGCTGACAGGTCCAACCGACGGTTACGCGCGAGCTTTTTTATTGAATTAAGATTTATTTATGCTTTTATTCGTCCCTATTTTATTCGCCATAACGCTAATTGCTGCTTTCCATTCTGGTTCTATTTTCAGGTACGAACATGTGGGATTTACTGGCCTTGCTGGAAGCTACCAATAGCTGTCAAAACGTGAGAAGCAATATTTACTTTCCAATCTGTCAGATTTAAGAATTGACACATAGAAAAAAAATGTTTGTTTTACCTTTTTTTGGAAAATGATCAAAATCTCAAAAAAAACAATCTGATTTTTTCCGTGTGTCCCAAATTTGGACCGTCCATCATCGTTCGGCGACCGGGACTGTCCCAAATTTGTCCCGCGCACGTGATTGATGAATTTTAAACTTGGCGCGAGCCGCAGGAACGGTTACTTTCACTGCGTTTTTGGACGTGAATTGTGCTGGAATGCTGCTGATTTCCCGCGGGACTGTTGCGATCTGGCTTGGGATGATTCCCTGGAGGGGTAAACTGCCCGAGGGTGACCGAACCATATTTTTAAACGAATCGATGCGCGATGATTGACGTGCGTAGCATTGTTACGTTTTGGGGGTTGCAGGAAATCGATAAATCAGAAGTTGTTTGTCACAGTTGTAGTAATATGGGCAGGATCAGTACTTCAGTTGAGTAGGATAATACGATCTGTTCTGAAGTATGAAAAACAGAGAACAGTTCAAAGTTTAACACAAATTTATATTTCGATGCCCATGTGCTCTCCAATAGGGAATCCCAGCAAGCTTAGTACTAAAGAGCACACCGGCATCGATTTGTAATATTTGACAAGAATCACTTAATTGTAAGTGGGCTCAGTTGACTGGAGTACGAATAAAATTACAACACCCCATTTCTTCGATGTTTCTTATTTTCTTGTGTTCAGGAGGTTATTAACTTTTCTAGTACGAAAAGCTTAACTGCTCTCGTTTTATGTTTTTTTTCAAATTATACACCCAAAATTCATAGTCGAGAAAATCGTTCCCTAAAACTGGTTGAAGTTTCAGAACCAGATTCGAAAGAATATTACCAACTCACACCATCATAACACGTGTGTTGATTCGTTAACTGAAACAATAAATCTTCAAAAACTGTCTTATATCGACTTCTGATCACCCATTAGTCACTAAGCTGTGGTGGTCGAGACAATTAAATCATTGGATTAGTTTATCAAAGGTCTCTGGTTCGATTCCCGTAGTCGATACTACTGGTTTTTTGTTTGATGCATGAACTTTTTTTTAACAAACGAACCTCAAGGGAATAATTCTCTCGCCCATCTCGAGCTGAGTTCTCTGTATCCGTGAGCGGTACCACTCTTCTCTCGACTCGAGGCCATTATTCTCTCGGACGAGACTGCCGTTTTACGGCGATATGATGTATACGCCATTTTGGACATTTTCAATTTTATTGTACAGTCTGGTAAAGAATCTTGAAAGCTACCTCCTGACGAGAGAATTTTTCAAAAAACTGCTCTGGGGCCCATTTTATTAAACAAACAAACAATGATGTCGATTTAATTTTTAAGGGGACGTCCTTTAGGCGTCATCCATAAAGTACGTCACGTTCTGAGGGAAGAGGGGGGTTTTGAGTATTCGTGACATTGCGTGTTAAAAGCATAGCAAAATCGTGACAAAAGTGGGTGGAGTAAATTTTGGCTGATTTTAATGTGACGTACTTAATGGATGACACCTTATCCACATCCACGTAGACACTTTTTTTGAAATTCTAGACCCACCCACCTCCCTTGCGGACAATTTTTCATGCAAAAAATGTGTTTATGGAGCGTAGACAATCGCTAAGGAAGCGTTCTTTTAGAACGTTACGCAAAAAAAAAGAATTTTTGGACCCCCCCCCCCCTTCGTAACAAAATTTCCATACAAATTTGAAAATAAATGTATGGAGCGTAACACGGTCTCCGACCCTCCCCCAACTGCGTTACGTAATAAAAGAACGTTCCCTAATACTCTCCTCCCCCCCCCCCCTTAAAGTATCCACGTGGACAATGCATAAAGGGATCCGCTCAGCTGTCAAAACAGCTGGCACGAAACATATAGCATGCTTTGATCGAGCAATGTATACATACATCATTGGGAAGGAAAAGTAGTGATTTTTTATTGCTATTTTTTCGGCAAAATGATGTTTGTGGTTTAAAATCGTAGAGAATAGGAAAAAACAATAAATTTTTTAGGGGCCACATTTTTATTGTACTTTTTTACAGTTTCTACAGAGCAGACATTAAATTAGTCATTTTAAATTGAAAAAATGAACAAAAACAGAAAGTCGTGTCTACAGCAAAATCACCTCAATGGCGTATACATCATATCGCCGTAAAACGGCAGGAGAGTGCCCAGTTTTGGGTGTATTTTATATTAATTATGTGGCATTTATCTTGTTTGTTTGAAGTACTATTTTTAAAAGTTAAAATACGGTCAAAGAAATCCTGAAAAAATGTAAGTAAACCTTATGTTTACTTATGAGGCTTCATCCATAAAGTACGTCACGCTAAAATCAGAAAAAAATAGCACCCTCCCTCCCTCTTTTAATGGTTAATGATTTTGTGTCAAAAAAGAAAGTAATATTTCATCAGTTTTTCATCAAAATTTCATCAGTTTTTGGTGAAATTTCAACCTTCCAAAATTCTACTTTTTTTCTGTATACAACGTTGTGAGATATTTTAACACTGAACCTGCAAGGTTACAAAAATCAAGAAAGTCCAAATTAAAAATTTCTGTTCTTAATCATTATAAAAGTACAATGAATTTCCCTTTTTATGGTATGTTCCACAAACAGTTGATTAACGGAAAAAGCTCTCGCCAAACTATCACTGGTAGAATCTTAAAAGGCTTAAATCAAAACCAGATTTTACTGAAGTTAATAAATAAAATTAAATCTACATACCAAATACAAACAATTCAAATGTTTATAAATAAATAAAACCAAAAATTTAAAATTGAAAAAAAAATAAAAACTTTTAAAATTTAAGTAAAAATTAAATATTAAAAAAAACTAAAATTTCAAAAATGATAACAAAATTCAACAAAATTTCAATTTCATTGACATTTTAAACTTTTTAAATTCTTTGATCAAATGTTCAGAAAAAACCTATAATTTGGGACTCTGAATTTTTTCTGCGGGGTCCGTTATTGATTAAGTTCAGTCCTCGCAATTGTTTTACTTTAAATAATAGAATCCGGAAATTTTTATTTTTATTTTATTTATATCAAAACTCGGGTCTCTCACTTAAAATATAACTCCAAAAATTACGCTTTGATTTTGTTTCATCTAAAGCAGACAAAATGGTGGCAATTGTGAATTTTATTACTTTTTAGCTTTCAAGTTTTGAGTTTTTTTTTCTATTTACAAATAGCTATGCCAGATATACAAATAAATCTGTATTTTACAGATTTTTCGACCCCAAAAATTAAAAAAATCGGTGTTTACAGTTTTTTCAAATAATTGTATTTTTTTTAAAACAACAATTTAATTATTGAATTATGCTTAAATATGATTAAAAAGCTTTAATCAGCTGTATTTTTTTTTCAATTTCTTCTAAATCAGAAAATTTGACATGATACAGATAAAATACAGATTAATTTTTAAGAACATACAGATCTCTCATAAAATAATCTGTCATCGTTGTATTACAAATCACAATACATTCATGAACCTAAGCAAATTTAAAAAAAATGTAATTAAAAATTGTTATGTTAATTTTAAAGTTTTGTAATTTTAAATTATTTAGTAAATTTTAAAATTTTGGATTCAGAATTTTTTTAAGTTCAGATATAAAAATTTAGTTTTTGCAATTCCGCTGTGAAACTGTCAACTTTTCAACACTTTTAGCGAAAAGTAACATTTTTTCAATATTTTCTTGTTTTGAACGATGGATTTACTTAAGACTAAATTATTGACGTAAAATGTCATTCAAAAAGTGGTTTTCGGAATTGCAAAAAATGTTGTAAGCAACTTGTTGCAAAACAATCTTAAGAATAAAACAACATACGAAGAAAATAGTGTTTTAAAATGCATTATACACTAGTCCAATTGGTTTACAATCATTAGTTTTGAAAAAATCTATGTTTTGACGAACTATTTTTTAAGCGAAAAAAAAAGTTTTTGCTGTGCTGTGCATTGGAATTTGATTAAAATATAAACATATTTTTAGGCGAGCCCAAAAATGCCACACATATTTACCAATGCAGAACTTGATTTTTCATTAAAATTTGTAGGTATGCTAAAAAAATGGCGATTTGTCTCCTAATTTTTTAAGAAAAATTACAATCATCTCGATATAAATTTAATTATAAATACCGCATGGATTTCGATCATTCAAAAAAATATGTTTTTTTTTGCTTGTACTTAGATTTTCTGCTTTATACTGTAACCATGCGTTGAATTTTTTATCATTGCACTTTAACTTATTTCAAATTCAAGAAAACATAATTTGTAGCAACCCACGTATTTTTTTAAATATCAAAATCGGTAGATTTATAATTAAACATTGATACATAGACTAAATCATGTTTCAAAATATTTAATTCTTAATAAGGCTGGTACAAATTTTATATACAGTTTTTGTGTCATTCCCCCCCCCCACCCTTCAAAGGTGGCCAGAAAAATCAGGTAAAAAAAATGAATTTAAAAAAACTTCAAAATTTCAATGGCAATTTAAGTACAATCAGCTGAAATCAATTTGATCAATTTAAAATCACTTTTAGCAGGTTTGATTTGATTTAAAAATCTCTTGAATTCATGAAAATTTTCGACGTTTATGTTTTTTTTTTGCTAAAATTCACCATATCTCTGAATATACTATCAATCGAAAACGCACAATTATTATTAAGTCTTAAGCATTTTGTGATTGTTTAAGCCCAAGTTATAAAAAAAACTGTCATGACTATCTCAATCCCAACCTTTGAAAAAAAAAGTCTCTTCTACTCTGAGATTTAAATTTGTTATTCGGTTTTGAAATAAAATAAGTGGTATTAAATTTCACTAATCAAAAAAGTTCGTACGTTAAAGTTGATCCAATCTGGGATACAAACTATCCCGAAAAAACTTCATTAAGGGCTAGTGTTGCCACAATCGATAGAGCTCTTGCCGCAATGAGTAGAGAATAGCTGGAGAGCATAAAAAAGCTGCTCTGTCTACTCAGTGGACCCTGGCTGTCGATGCAAATTGAAAGCGAAATGAACCATAAATGATCAATCTGTTTCACTCAATTGGGTTGTCGGTCTACGTTTAGGTATCTCTTCGTAAGAGCGTTCAACTGAAAATCATTCTTACTTTATTTTCTATCGAATCCACTGAGATTTCCATAGTTTGATTTGATTGCATTGGTTAAACTTTTTATAATTATAATTCACTGTTTTTAAATTTCAAAGTTTTCCATAAGTTGAAAGATTTTAATTTAACTATCTCTTCCATCTCCCCAAAAAAAACATCATCCCAAAACTTGTCAGCTCAATCACTCAACCAACCAGGTTGAATTCAGGTGCCCAAAGAAAATGATTGAATAATAATAGAGAGTCCATCATGTCGGGGCCTCGGATCACACGCCATCATCAGCCGCGCGCACTTTTTTTTTGTTGGGTAGATTTCTGCGTTGCGCCGTAAATGGCCAGCAGCGGCGGACAAGAACGAACGGTCAAACCAAAAAAGCTCTAAACACTGGGGCGGAAGCTTTCCGAGGGTGATAATTGTCCGCGGCGAATTGCTACCTGCGGGACGCGACTGACTGATCAGTTTTTGAAAGGTGGATGAAAAAAATTGTTGAAGAGTTTTTTTTTTCGGGAGGTAGATCAACTTGGAATTGAGCAAATCATTGGTTGCCCGAGGATGGGTTTGACTGGTTGACCTGGTTCGGATTTGCTGGGTGAAGTTTGATGAATGAGTATTGTTGATTGATTTGGTAGTACCTTTAGAGGTTACGAAACTGAAATTTTAGATAAACAGTTGTCCAGAGTAGAGCCAACCTTCTCAACTGAAATCACCTTATCGCTCTAATTACAAGTCAATTCCTAGAAATCACCCTTCAACAGTCTTTTGAGATTGTTCCTTCACAAATTGATCTCAGTCTTTGCTCCGACATCTCAAACTCAATTCACCCGACAAAAAAAAAATCGCACAAAAGCCCTTCCCCAAACACCAGAAATCGTATTTGTCATTTTGATTGATTTTTGTTTTGCATTCCGAGATGGCCCCATTGTGTCCCACCAGCAGGGAAGTTCTTTCTTGCCTTTGCAAGGCCCCTGATGATCAGGATGTGCGGTGGTGACGACGACGCCGGAAGCAGCATGATGATGATGGTTTGGAGAAAAAAAAAATAGCTCGTTCCATCCCATCAGATGAAGGGCCCTCCTCTTGGAGAAGGACGAAGAGGTGGCAAAAAAAAAGGACTCAAGTGATGAAATTTTCCCAACACGCACTAATGTTTCTGATGGAATGACAATAGGCACATTACGTCGGTCGGCGGGCGATGGGGTTTCCCTTTGAATGGGAAAGTGGTTCGTCTTTCGGCGATTTGGCAGGGCACGGAAAAAAAATCGAGTTATTTTTGATTGCAATTTTTAGAGATAAAGAAAATCAGCTTGAGCTAGCGATGATTTTACATTTTTTTATTGCAATTCCACTATAAATATACTCACTGTTCACTTACGAAATGGCTTTCATTATAACACACACGAACGAAAAGTTATATATTTTGACAATGTTTTGGTTTAACCATCTACAAAATTCACTTAAAATCTTAATTTTCAACCGATTTTTGATCTTTTAAAAGCATTGGAAAGAAGAAACTCTAAGAATTTCAGAAAATGTTATGGTTGGAAGTTTGACTTGTTTTACGTGACTTTGCCAATGTTTCTTACTAACATTTCCTCTATATTATGTGAAATTAAGTATACAGTAATTTTTGTAGTGTCCCAGATTATGCCTTACGCATTTTAACACAATTTAAATAATAATTGTGCCACTCTAGAACAGAAAATGTGAAAAAACAAGGAAAAAATGAAAAAGTGACTTTAAAAACATAAAAAAATAGAAAGGCAAAATGTAATGATAGCAGGTGGTAGAATATACCAAATACTACTTAAAACAAAGATAAACCAAACGTGTTAAATGCAATTTAAAATACTAAAAATAAAACAAGAAAATTATAAAACAAGAGAAGTAAAGTATTTCGTAAAAAAAATTTTTGCTTAAAATGACCTCAAAATGACAAAATGACACGGGAAAAAATAAAAAAAAATGGAAAAAATTGAGCAGTAGAGGGTTAGGAGTTTGCTAAACTCAAGCGGAGGAAAAATCATTTCACTGAAAAATCCTTTTCAAAAGTAACGTTATTTCAAAAAGTGTTTAAACAGTGCATAGCAAAATAAGTTTTTTTCAGCACTCGCTTGAAATAACTAAATTAAAAATATATTTGAGGTGTATTTCCTTCGACACTAATTAACTAAGGTTAGTGGGGGCAAAAAATAAAAATTTGAAAATTCAAATTATAATTCACAGTTTCAAAATTTGAAAAAAATGGTATGCATTTTGCATTTTATATGTACACCTGCAGAGTTAGGGCAGCATATGACTAAGAAGGTTGAAGCTGCCCGAAATAAATGAATTAACAGCAATAACAACGAGTTGTTTACCAATCATTATCATTCAAAGTAATAGCGAAAATTAATTGCTCGGGAGATTTTTTTTTCTTGCGAGTTTCATAAAATAATAAACTAAATTGAAACAAAACATACTCAATATGATTATCAATGTAAAATAGTAGTTTATGCAACAAGTTGCAAAAAGAGGATTTTTTCAGCACGAGTCGTACTTTGAGAAATTTTTAAAATTAAATTTTATTTAAAAAAAACATATTTAAATAGAAACATTTCTTATTTGCTATTTTCATAATTAACTCATAATTAACATTATATAGCGGTGAAAATTAAAAAATAGTGTGAAAACTAGACTAGATTTATGATTTGGAGCATTTTTTTTAACTATGCAGCTATGTTTGATATTCAATTAATTCCTAAAAATACAATTTACAGTGGCCTAAAATTCAATCACTTTACTGTAAATTTACTTAATAGCAATTGTTATACATTTTTTAACAGTTTGCTTGAAACTTACATTTAAATTAATATTATTTTATCCTAAACCTGTAGGAAATGGACAATTTCGATGGGTACAAACCATTTTCAATGTATATAAACCTCTTTTCAAGAAATTTGAATTTTTGTTAGACTGATTATTTTGTTGTTAAAAATATTTTTTTTTGATCCTATTTGAAGATTTGTTTTTTTTGCTTAGTTGAGTTGCAATAGTTCATAGGAAAATTCAAGAGGGAAGTTACTGCAAAATCATTTTGAAAACAATATTCAACAAATCGTCTTTAACATTTTTCTTTTGCAGAACTTTTGAAACACTTTTAAATAATTTCTAAAGAAATATTATAAAAACTGGAAAAACTAATTTAAATAAAACAGCTTCAAAAAGATTATGTAGTTTTTTATTAATTTTACATTAAACTGTTTTTAACAAAATAGTGGCAAAGGCAAAGGATTCTATAAATTCTTAAACAATTAATAATGAAATATTATTTATTTTTTATAAATGAATTAATAAAAATGAATTTTCCAATGTTTTTTTTTTCTTTTTTTTCATATTAAAACATTTTTAATTTATTTTAATAGAAATTGGAACAGATTTAAATTATTAATTATTATCATATTATTATCTCTCTCAGACACTCAGGTAAACGAATGTATATTTTATTATCTCTCTCAGACACTCAGGTAAACGAATGTATATTTTTGAGTGTTGCAAACTATAGTTCTGTTTATTTATTTTTAAAAATAAAAATTTCATAATCTTTTAAAATTCTATAAAATCGTTGATGGCAATGATTTATCCTTGTAAACACAACAAAATTTATTTGATAGAAAATCAAAGGCACGTTTTTAAAAGTATTTTCTATCTAACCTGTGGAAGATGATAAAAATTTACAATTTCAATTTTAAAGCTAAATTTAGCGTTTCAAAAATAAATGCAAATGTGCTTAGCAATGAAAGAAGATGTAAAGAGTGAAAAAAAATGTTTAATTTTTATTTAAACCTAAAATTGGACAAAAACAAAATCGATACTCCGACCTCCATGTTGGACCTTTTAGGGAAAAACTTGGTAAATAACGCAACATGTTTCAAACATTTACTGGATTGCTTTTCATTTATAAATACAAACATATAAAAAACTCCGTGAAATTTGTAATTGCTAAACTTTTGAAACGATTCTCGAACGGGAAAAGCAATTTCTTTCCGTGCCCCTTTTCCATCACTCAGAAACCGTGGGAGGTGTCAGAGGAAAAAAACTCCCAAGAAAAAAATTGCGTCTGAATGAAGAACCGAGAGCAGCAACGCAAAAAAAGGGTTCTCTCCATCAGCATTCGTATTCTACCTTCCGCAAGACACACTTTTCACGTTGGCTTCAATTGCTATGGAAATAATGAAATATTTATGCAAATCATCGACAATCCATCGCGCGAGGTCTCTGATCAGCGCAGAACGAGAGAAAAAAAGTGTGTGTGTGTGTGTGTGCGAGTGTTTGCTTGTATTATTCCTAGGGAAAACTTTCACTCTCCTCCCAGGGGTTTCCTCCCACCCCCCTGAAGGGATGAAAATGGACCAAACAAAATAAAAGGAGCTGGAGGGTAGTTTGTCGAGTATTTTTGAAGCTCGGGTAGCTTCATCGATTGCAAAGTGGGATTTATTTTCAACACCCCGCCCTTCCCTGCCTCCGTTCCGGAATACCCGAAGAATAAAGAAGACGATGACGGTTACGACAGCAGCCGCCGGATGATTGGGGGATCGAAACCAGGTCGAGCGATGGGATCAGCTCGAATTAAGTGTCCCTATTGTGGCAAGGGATATCGGGCTGGGATTCGAAGCGCGGTGATGAAGGTTTTGGAGGGACGTGTTTTGAAAATTTGGGTGAATTTAAGGCAAGAGATTTCTGAAAACATGATTTCAGGATTTAAATTTGTTGTCAACTTTTTGGAATAAAAGATAACTACACTTTTATTCTGTCATGCTTGATTTTTTTTGGATTGCTGATGATGGAATCTTCCAGCATCACCTAACCAGTTTGCATATTTTTTCAGATTTTTTCCTATAAACAATCGTCATCATCGACAGTCAATCGATCGAACCTGTGGTGCGAAATGATTCGCGCCAAAACTCGCGGCCGCGTGGAATTACGAGGGACCTTGAAAATTTCAAATTCATGAAACCTGTCCCGCACACGTCGTCGTCATTGGCGGTGAATGGATGGTTGCTGAATAAACATTGATTGGAGCGTTATTTGTTTACTTTATGAATTTTCATAGCCGAAGAGGCTCAAATTTGGCGGAATTGGTTTTTGAGGAGGTTTTTTGTTCATCTGTGAAGTCGAATTTTTTTTACTAAATCATCAGTTTGAAAATAAAATTTGTAAAAGAAAAAGTTGAATAAATAACAAAATATTGAAGAAATACTTGTAAAACTTTTGCCTTTTGTTTCAACCAAGGTTTTTCGACACAAAATCTACAATCTCAAATAAGCCTAAGAGCAAGTTATAGTCTTCAAGCGAACGCCAACTTTGCTTGAAAAAAAGGTCAACATTCTCATCGAATGTCAAATAAACAGAGTCAAATTTTCATACATATATTATCTGTTTTACATGTGCTCTCTTGACCCAGTTTTGATTATTTTTGAATCATACTATATTTGCGCTTGAGTAAATTTTCTTTACTTCGTTTTTAAGTTCATATGTATTGAATCTATTGCAATCTCTTTGAATCTTTTTGAATCTTTTTGAATTTTTTTGAATCTTTTTGAATCTTTTTGAATCTTTTTGAATCTTTTTGAATCTTTTTGAATCTTCTTGAATCTTTTTGAATCTTTTTGAATCTTTTTGAATCTTTTTGAATCTTTTGAATCTTTTGAATCTTTTTGAATCTTTTGAATCTTTGTGAATCTTTTTGAATCTTTGTGAATCTTTTTGAATCTTTTTGAATCTTTTTGAATCTTTTTGAATCTTTGTGAATCTTTTTGAATCTTTTTGAATCTTTTTGAATCTTTTTGAATCTTTTTGAATCTTTTTGAATCTTTTTGAATCTTTTTGAATCTTTTTGAATCTTTTTGAATCTTTTTGAATCTTTTTGAATCTTTTTGAATCTTTTTATATCTTTTTGCATCATTTTGAATCTCTGTGAAACAAAAACAAAAACTAAAACAAAAACAAAAACAAAAACAAAAACAAAAACAAAAACAAAAACAAAAACAAAAACAAAAACAAAAACAAAAACAAAAACAAAAACAAAAACAAAAACACAAAACAAAAACAAAAACAAAAACAAAAACAAAAACAAAAACAAAAACAAAAACAAAAACAAAAACAAAAACAAAAACAAAAACAAAAACAAAAACAAAAACAAAAACAAAAACAAAAACAAAAACAAAAACAAAAACAAAAACAAAAACAAAAACAAAAACAAAAACAAAAACAAAAACAAAAACAAAAAAAAAAACAAAAACAAAAACAAAAACAAAAACAAAAACAAAAACAAAAACAAAAACAAAAACAAAAACAAAAACAAAAACAAAAACAAAAACAAAAACAAAAACAAAAACAAAAACAAAAACAAAAACAAAAACAAAAACAAAAACAAAAACAAAAACAAAAACAAAAACAAAAACAAAAACAAAAACAAAAACAAAAACAAAAACAAAAACAAAACAAAAACAAAACAAAAACAAAAACAAAAACAAAAACAAAAACAAAAACAAAAACAAAAACAAAAACAAAAAAACAAAACAAAAACAAAAACAAAAACAAAAACAAAAACAAAAAAAAAACAAAAACAAAAACAAAAACAAAAACAAAAACAAAAACAAAAACAAAAACAAAAACAAAAACAAAAACAAAAACAAAAACAAAAACAAAAACAAAAACAAAAACAAAAACAAAAACAAAAACAAAAACAAAAACAAAAACAAAAACAAAAACAAAAACAAAAACAAAAACAAAAACAAAAACAAAAACAAAAACAAAAACAAAAACAAAAACAAAAACAAAAACAAAAACAAAAACAAAAACAAAAACAAAAACAAAAACAAAAACAAAAACAAAAACAAAAACAAAAACAAAAACAAAAAGAAATTACAAGGACATTACAAGGACATTACAAGGACATTACAAGGACATTACAAGGAAAATAAAAAGAAAATAAAAAGAAAAAACAAAGATAATACAACGAAAATACAAGGAAAATACAAGGAAAATACAAGGAAAAAACGAGGAAAATACGAATAAAATACGAAGAAAATACGAAGAAAACACAAAGAAAACACAAGGAAAACACAAGGAAAACATAAAGAAAACACAAAGAAAAGACAAAGAAAACACAAGGAAAACACAAGGCAAACACAAAGAAAGCACAAGAAAAAAAGGAAACACAAGTAAAACACAAGGAAAACCCCGAAGAATACACAAGGAAATACTAGGAAAATTCAAGTAAAATAAAAAGAAAACAAAAGGAAAACACAAGGAAAACACAAGGAAAACACAAGGAAAACACGTAGAAAACACAAGGAAAACACAAAGAAAACACAAAAAAAAACACATGGAAAACACTAGGAAAACAAAAGGAAACATAAGGAACTCACAAGGAAATACAAGAAAAACACATGAAAAAATACAAGGTTTATACAAGTAAAAACAAGGAAAACACAAAGAAACAAAAGGAAACATCAAGGTAACTCGAAGAACACACAAAGAAAACACAAGGAAAGCACAAGGAGGAAACACAAGAAAACACAGCAAGGAAAACAAAACAAGTAAACACAAGAAGGAAACACAAGATAATACAAGAAGGAAACACAAGAAGGAAACACAAGGAAACACAAGAAAATACAAGGAAACACGAGGAAACACAAAGAAACACAAGAATACATCACAGGGAAACAAAAAAGAACTACAAAGTAACACCAGGAATTTCAAGAAGGAAACATAAGGAAACATAAGAAAGAAACAAAGGAAAAACACAAGGAATACACAAGGAAACAATATATGGTAGCTTTCATATACACGATCTTTGAATTTTTATGATTCATTTTGAATCCTTTTTAATATCGTTAAATTTCTCTAAATCTTTTTGATTTTTTTCGTTTTATGCAACTTTTTTGTGTTTAATTATTTTGATACTGCTTGGCGCGATGCATATGTACAGTATTCTATATCAATTTTCATGTTCATCTGTTCATCTGTTCATCATTTTTTTTCTTTAGAAACTCTTTATTCAATGTTATCATCAAGTGAAAAATATAAAACACTTCAAGTCCGCTCAAAAGTTTCTTATAACGATGATTGTGTCAAGACAGCACAAGTGCTTCGATTGCTAATATAAACGAACTTGAATTCCGAACCCATCCGATGCCATCATCGCCGATGAAAGCGAAAACATGATAACGACAAATATGAAAATGAAACAAAAATACGTCAAGATGATCAGCAAGAAAACAAAATAAAGAAAGAAGAGGTGATGACACCATCGTTTGCTCTCTAGCGAAAACCGCGTAAAGAGTTGTCACTAGAAGACCGGTTTGGCACAATAGAACCACCCTCCTCACCTCCCCAAACTCGTCTTCATCCCAGCGAAGAATGCGGAATGAGTTATTCACCGAAGAAGTGTCGTACAGAAAATATTAGCATAGATGAAAGGAAAATTATGCAAATGAGGCTCTTTCTTCGTATTCATCGCTTCGCCCGTTTCTTCTTCCCTCTTCCTTTCCAGCCGTTGATTGTCAACGTCAGTCAGTGTGTTTACTCCCAAGTTTATATTTGCACAGCGGAGAAAAAGAAGAGAGGAGGAAAAAAAGTGGTATTGGTTGACGAACGGACCGGATTGAGTGACCGTGAATTCTGAGGGTGAGGGCGGGGACGTTGGATTAAGGATCCCGGGAGGGTTGGAACAATATTTGTATGCTAATTTAATTGCCACCACGCTCCTCTTGGT
Organism: Culex quinquefasciatus; assembly: GCF_015732765.1. Taxonomy (NCBI): domain Eukaryota; kingdom Metazoa; phylum Arthropoda; class Insecta; order Diptera; family Culicidae; genus Culex; species Culex quinquefasciatus. Next base: position 145,916,938 of record NC_051863.1, on the reverse strand, counting down.
CGGCGTCGTGGATTTGCAATTTTCGTTTTGCCAAACCACCCCGATGGGGAGCTTTTCGCGCCAAACAAGCTTCATCGAGCTTTGGTGGACCGTGAAAAATGTTTGTTCAAGGTTTTTTTCATATTTGAAAGTTTCGCACGATTTGAGATGATATTAAGAGATAAAAAAGCCAAATACTCAATTCGCTCCTATAGATTAGGAGAGGTTCAAAATGGTGCAAATACATTCAATGAGATGCAAACAGATTCAAAAAGAACGCAAATCAGTACGAAGATCGACACAAAAGAGACGCGCAAACGCTCAACGATTGCGATGTCACCAATACATGCTTCCTTTCTGCGCATCGCGCTGATGCGGAGAATTCCGATTTAGGAAGAGAGAAATTCTCATTTTTTTACAGTGTCAGTTTCTCGCGACCAGCTTCGCTCAATTTGGCTTGTAGATGTAATTTGTTGGTTCGATTGTGATGGTCGGGTCATTCCGGCGGTGATGTATGTGTGAGCGTTCTGCTGCTGAATTTTTTGGCACGTACGATTGTTCCGAAAAGTTCGTGTCGATAGAACGAACACACACACACTCCATGAGGTCAGAATGTTGATGTTTGTGAGTAATTGATATGATGGAATAGTTTATCGTTTGCGGTATTGACTGGGGGTGGAAGCATTTGTGGATTAGTGGAGTGAATGAAGAATGTTTGGAATTTGGATTGTGTGAGTATATCGGTTGCCAAGGGGGGTGATTAGGGCGAGTTCGTTGAATTCGCAACGATTGGAATGTGTATTGTGGTATTAAAGCCAAATGAGTTTTGATTGAATCACTTCAGGTATTAAAGGTTATACGTAACACTGAGAAAATCAGGTCATTATTGATTTCCATGTTTGGATTTAACTTGAATGAATTTTTAACTAGACACATAACTGAGAATGTTGATGATTAGAGATTTTCCCATTTATACGAGAACATTTGCATTTGATTTCAAATGTGCAGAATAATTAATACCTCATACATTGTAGTCTTTGATGTGCACCGGTCTCGTCACCCAAACCCACAGGTTTCCCTCACCTTAACAAAGTTAATTTATAATCATCTGATAGCGCTCGCATCCGATCTGTTCAGTAATTAATCCCTGCGAGCTGAAATTACATTTACAATTCAAACATTTCCCTCTTCCTACTTCCAAAGTTGCTTCGAGGGAACAGCCAGGACCCCGTAATTACACTTTGATACAAGCGATCCTCTTTTCTGCAACTGGGTGACGCAGGAGGTGGGAAGAACTCATCACTTTATTATGAGTTTTGCCGGTCATGGAGGGTGCTGCCGGTACAAAACGCAAACATGTCTTCATCGTTCAGCTTGAGGTGGTTGGTACACACACGTGTCGGAGAAGTGTGCCTTCCCGAGAGTGGGCAAACCTTGAAATAATTAGACGATAATGAGTGTACGCAAAAGTAAACGCAATTTTGGCACCTTTTTGCTTTTGGGGTCTTGTTACTTTTTTTGATGATTTTTTTTTTTTTTGCTGGACAGGGCACAATTTTGCTCATTTTATAATTATTGGTGTTAAGAAGGTCGCATTTAATGTTGTTTAAATGGATTTTTGACACTTTAAACAATGACATTTTTTGTTTTTTTCGAGATTGCAAATTAGGCGTGGTACATTGATGCAATACCTATTTACAAAATGAAAATACTAGGACCTTCAAAATTTCTCCACCAACACTTCCACCACGGAATGCAAATTGGACCACTCCGATGTCCACTCGTGTAGGTGTCAACACGTTTGGAAGGCCTTCGTCCCCAAACTTTTCAGCTTCCGAGGACGGTCGTACCCACCAACTTTTCACCCATGGTAGTACTTTCACAGCTCATATTTTAATTACAACTTTATTAATAAGATTGTACCTTTAATCTATATGCAAATGTAAACAGATCCACTACCAGGCAGGCAATATACGAGAGGTCCTCGTGCAGGCACTAAATTTCACCTATATCCGATGCCTTCTCAGGGAAATTCCGGGAAAAGAGGAATGTATTCTGTATGCGGTCGGTAAACTGAGGAACTTTACCTAGCTGTATGTTTGTGTGGTTTAGGCAAAGAATTTCAACGAGAGCTTTATGGCAAGCATATTTTCAAGGAATCTAGAAATGAACGTGGTTAGATAAATTGAAAATTCATCAGGGAAATGAAGGAGTGTTGTGTAAATTGCTTAAATTTTACACATTCAACGAAAATGGCATGATTCTAGTACAGGATTACACAAAATGGTACCAACCTTAAACTAAAGAATCCTCGACATAACCTCACCTGTTTGCAGAATAGCTCTCTTCTCAGGTTTTCCTGACGCCGAGTGCTGTGTGGAGGTGATTATAAATTTTGCCTCAACTAGTAGCAACTCTCACACTATATAGTTGTTGTCGTGTACTTTGTGGAAAAGTGTGTTGTTTGGAGAAATCGTCGTGCCAAGGCTCAAAAGTCGTGTGCGGTTGTTTGTACCCATTTAGCAGCAGCACTTACACGTCGCACACCCAGTTGATGCTGGAATTTTCCGAGTGTTTGGGTGGAAACCGCTTTCTGGTCCGGAGTCCGGACGGGGGTGGTTAAGTAGTTTTATTGTAAAACAAAGTGGGTGTGGCTTAATGTGGGGTTGATTAGACGAAATCTTTCGGCACCTTTTGGGAAGCACACACATATTTTTGGGAGAAGGAGTCCCTATGGGAGGGCTTCACGAGCTTAAAAAGGGTTGTTAGTGGGAATTGAAAATGTTTTGTGGAAAGCATTTGGGAAACCTCAGAAAAGGGGTTTTAATAACTGTTTATTGCGTTCGTTTACTTATTCAGCAAGAAGACGTTAACAGTTCTTTTTTTCTCTTTTCCAGGTAAATCCATCTGAAGGCAACTGAAATGAAATTTAACTGTCTTATCAATTCGTAAGATGACTGGTGATGAATTCCTGGGTAGTCTGAGTTGAAAGACGGAAATAGCTGATGAAAAGTGAAAGCAAACAAACAAAAATCAATCAACCCCGAAATGCTGCCCACTCATCCCGAATCGAACGACTCACTTTGGAGTTTTGGTGATGTTTTTCCTTCTCATTGTTAATTTACTTTTCTCCTGCAATTGTCACCACTTTTTGGAACTTGTCCTGTTTTGTCAACGATATCTGCCAAGCTGGAGCAATGAATAGATTGCGATTGTAGTTTGGACAGTTACGTAATGGATTGAACTTGAAATCTTAAAACTGGACTGAACTGAAAATACAAAAAATACAAAAATACAAAAATACAAAAATACAAAAATACAAAAATACAAAAATACAAAAATACAAAAATACAAAAATACAAAAATACAAAAATACAAAAATACAAAAATACAAAAATACAAAAATACAAAAATACAAAAATACAAAAATACAAAAATACAAAAATACAAAAATACAAAAATACAATAATACAATAATACAATAATACAAAAATACAAAAATACAAAAATACAAAAATACAAAAATACAAAAATACAAAAATACAAAAATACAAAAATACAAAAATACAAAAATACAAAAATACAAAAATACAAAAATACAAAAATACAAAAATACAAAAATACAAAAATACAAAAATGCAAAAATACAAAAATACAAAAATACAAAAATACAAAAATACAAAAATACAAAAATACAAAAATACAAAAATACAAAAATACAAAAATACAAATCTCATAAATTGTGTATTAGTGAAATTTTAGTGGATGTTGGCTTTTTATTCATCGTCATACTTGACGTTCTACAAACGGCTACCTCGAGGCGGGGGTGATTGAAGGCAACTCGCAAACAAAAAAGTAAGACGAAAAAAAATTGTTTCAAAATTGGAGAAGAATGACTCAGTAGCTTCTTTTTGACGTTCGACGACGTCCGCTCCTTTCTCAAACTTCCCAGAAGAGCCAGAACCTGACGCCGGAGGGAGGCCAACTGGAAAGGTTAATAATATCGAGTTATTGCTTTTAAATTGATGTCAGTAAGTTGTCGAATCTTACCACTCTTTTTTACTCTTCCTTTGTTCCCGGGTGTCGTGTCACCGCTGCTACTGCCTGTCATCCCTGGGATGACTTTCGAGAAGTACAAAATGGACCGCGGACCGCTAGTTTGGCAAGATGACACCGTCGGATCTTGCCGAGTTATTTACGACTTGTCAACAACGGCGTGGAAGAATGCGAGATATTGACGACTGAATTACGCAACGCAAAATGGCTCGTTCTAGCCGGTGCGAATGTTGAACAAACCGTAATTGCGACTAGATTCGATTAGATTGTGCGATTTTTGCGGCGCTCTTGCCACGATGCGGTCTTGGCTTCCACTTGAATGAAGTTTCTCAATGGGATTATGCAAGCTGCGGCCCAGGCTCGGACGGTGGAATTTTAAATAGGGACAGTTCTCTGTGAAAAAATAAGGCATTTCAATATTTTACTTTTTTGAAAAAATATTTTTTTTTTTTGAGTTGAACGAAAAAAATTTGAAAACATTTTTTTTCCAAATTCTTCAAGATTTTTGTTTACAGAGATCCGATCACAGTTGTTGATGTAGATAATCGACTACTCACACGATGCATGCATTGCTTACTGGGCAAAAATGTGTTTGCACATGGTCACATATGCACTCGGTATGATTCATCCGAGGGGGTAGGTACCTGCTAAACGACCCAGCCGCTCAATTATCGTCGTTGATTCAGTCTGATGACTGCGAAGGTTCACCATGATATCTCGTTCAAATGGAATGACTGCAACAAAATTGGACACAATTTATTCCAACTTGTAAATAATTCAAACAAAACTAATTAATCAAATCTATTTATTCACATCGAACCCTCACAAGCTGCCATAAATAACGCAAACCATAATCTAACCTAATTGAATCTTTATCGTTCAATCATAATTAAAGCGATTCGCCACAGACCGGGTCAGCCGACTGGGCCACATGGTGAAGCATGGAGGCATCTTCTCCGGGTGCGTTTCAAACATGCGTCAATTAGAACCTAAGATGCAGCACACATCGACTTGCAAATGGGATCTCTAATCAGTCGGATATCTGACCCAGCAACAGCAGCAGAAGCCAGTTGAGATGTGCGTGCATTACGTGAAATTAACGCGCAGTTTGCTCGATTGGAAGGCATTGACGAACCCAAATTTTGGGATATTTAAAAAATTAAAATATATTTTAAAAGAAATTGAGAAAATGAAAATACGCAAGTCTGATAGCCTTACTGAGTTTTGGATATTCTATTCAAAAATTCTTCAAAAATATCTGGTTCAAAATTTTCTATCCAGCACTGTTTAACATTCCACCAGCATGCAGCACACATAACCTATCAACCAACATCATGGACATGATGGCCCCAGTACAGCCAAAGAGGTCATCAGAGGGGTGAAGTCTTTGATACTGGGCGCCTTGCGCTGCAGCATAATGGTCTATATATGCCGTCACCACCCACCACCATCATCATCTCGGTGCGCTCATTGACCGCGTGTAAATGGCTCTAATTGAACTTTGATCTTCTTAGTGTCAATTACATTAACGCTGGTCATTATTATTATAGCAGCCGGCACTCACCCTACTTCGGGATCGCGAGCAGTCTTCTTCTTCCACGTTTCAGCATAATGCACTTTGGTGGAGCCTTCCAGTAAGAGCCCTCAGCAATTCGCTGAACAAGCACCAGTTGACTCCTGTTTAATAATTGTGGTGTCAAATTTCCAAAACAATTGAATTAATTGAACATAGTGTCGATTACAGACTGCCCTCAAGTGCATCTCGAGACAATAGGTTCAAAGCCCTTCAAACTGCAATTGTCCTCTGTGTAACAAGTGTTTCCCAAACACCTTCACCCAGCCTTAACCCTTTCAGGCCTGATGGGTCATATATGACCCATACCGAAATTCGGTTGTATAAAATCACACAGTGCTCAAAACATATAACATTGTTCAGCAAAGTTGTAATTTATGAGTTTCTCTACCTAGGAAAAAATGTTTGAGTGGTTGTTAATGGCCATTTTGACGACCTAGAACATCCTGAAAACCTGAAATTTGGAAACTTCAGAAAATGTTGAAGATAATTCAGGTTTACAACGATTTTTCAAGGCAAATGAAGTTTAGTTATTACCAGTCACATCCTCACGACCATTTGGGACCACTTCGATCCCTTTGGATCTCTTTTGGGATGTTCTAGGTCCTCCAAAGTGTCCTGGAATACAGATCTTGGAGTCTTCCGCCGTAACAACACGATTCTACCAAGTTTCCGATTATGGATCATATTCAGTGATGTCCCTGGGACCCTTTGGCAACACTATGAGCTATGTGGGTCACTTTTGGGATGATCTGGGTCCTCCAAAGTGTCCTGAAATACAGATCTTGGAGTCTACCGCCGTAACAACACGATTCTACCAAGTTTCCGATTATAGTTCATATTCAGTGATGTCCCTGGGACCCTTTGGCAACACTATGAGCTATGTGGATCACTTTTGGGATGTTCTGGGTCCTCCAAAGTGTCCTGGAATACAGATCTTGGAGTCTACCGCCGTAACAACACGATTCTACCAAGTTTCCGATCATGGTTCATATTCAGTGATGTCCCTGGGACCCTTTGGAAACACTATGAGCTATGTGGATCACTTTTGGGATGTTCTGGGTCCTCCAAAGTGTCCTAGAATACAGATCTTGGAGTCTACCGCCGTAACAACACGATTCTACCAAGTTTCCGATTATGGTTCATATTCAGTGATGTCCCTGGGACCCATGGCAACACTATGAGCTATGTGGATCACTTTTGGGATGTTCTGGGTCATCCAAAGTGTCCAGGAATACAGATCTTGGAGTCTTCCGCCGTAACAACACGATTCTACCAAGTTTCCGATTATGGTTCATATTCAGTGATGTCCCTGGGACCCTTTGGCAACACTATGAGCTATGTGGATCACTTTTGGGATGATCTGGGTCATCCAAAGTGTCCAGGAATACAGATCTTGGAGTCTACCGCCGTAACAACACGATTCTACCAAGTTTCCGATCATGGTTCATATTCAGTGATGTCCCTGGGACCCTTTGGCAACACTATGAGCTATGTGGATCACTTTTGGGATGTTCTGGGTCATCCAAAGTGTCCAGGAATACAGATCTTGGAGTATACCGCCGTAACAACACGATTCTACCAAGTTTCCGATTATGGTTCATATTCAGTGATGTCCCTGGAACCTTTGGCAACCTTCTGAGCTATGTGGATCACTTTTGGGATGATCTGGGTCCTCCAAAGTGTCCTGGAATACAGATCTTGAAGTCTACCGCCGTAACAACAAGATTCTACCAAGTTTCCGATTAGGTTCATATTCAGTAATGTCCCTGGGACCCGTTGGAAACACTATGAGCTATGTGGATCATTTTTGGGATGTTCTGGGTCCTCCAAAGTGTCTTGGAATACAGATCTTGAAGTATACCTCCGTAACAACACGATTGTACCAAGTTTCCGATCATGATTATGAACCATAATCGGAAACTTGGTAAAATCGTGTTGTTACGGCGGTAGACTCCAAGATCTGTATTCCAGGACACTTTGGAGGACCCAGATCATCCCAAAAGTGATCCACATAGCTCAGAAGGTTGCCAAAAGGTTCCAGGGACATCACTGAATATGAACCATAATCGGAAACTTGGTAGAATCGTGTTGTTACGGCGGTATACTCCAAGATCTGTATTCCTGGACACTTTGGATGACCCAGAACATCCCAAAAGTGATCCACATAGCTCATAGTGTTGCCAAAGGGTCCCAGGGACATCACTGAATATGAACCATGATCGGAAACTTGGTAGAATCGTGTTGTTACGGCGGTAGACTCCAAGATCTGTATTCCTGGACACTTTGGATGACCCAGATCATCCCAAAAGTGATCCACATAGCTCATAGTGTTGCCAAAGGGTCCCAGGGACATCACTGAATATGATCCATAATCGGAAACTTGGTAGAATCGTGTTGTTACGGCGGTAGACTCCAAGATCTGTATTCCAGGACACTTTGGAGGACCTAGAACATCCCAAAAGTGATCCACATAGCTCATAGTGTTGCCAAAGGGTCCCAGGGACATCACTGAATATGAACCATGATCGGAAATTTGGTAGAATCGTGTTGTTACGGCGGTAGACTCCAAGATCTGTATTCCAGGACACTTTGGAGGACCCAGAACATCCCAAAAGTGATCCACATAGCTCATAGTGTTGCCAAAGGGTCCCAGGGACATCACTGAATATGAACCATAATCGGAAACTTGGTAGAATCGTGTTGTTACGGCGGTAGACTCCAAGATCTGTATTCCAAGACACTTTGGATGACCCAGATCATCCCAAAAGTGATCCACATAGCTCATAGTGTTGCCAAAGGGTCCCAGGGACATCACTGAATATGATCCATAATCGGAAACTTGGTAGAATCGTGTTGTTACGGCGGTAGACTCCAAGATCTGTATTCTAGGACACTTTGGAGGACCCAGAACATCCCAAAAGTGATCCACATAGCTCATAGTGTTGCCAAAGGGTCCCAGGGACATCACTGAATATGAACCATGATCGGAAATTTGGTAGAATCGTGTTGTTACGGCGGTAGACTCCAAGATCTGTATTCCAGGACACTTTGGAGGACCCAGAACATCCCAAAGTGATCCACATAGCTCATAGTGTTGCCAAAGGGTCCCAGGGACATCACTGAATATGAACCATAATCGGAAACTTGGTAGAATCGTGTTGTTACGGCGGTAGACTCCAAGATCTATATTCCAGGACACTTTGGAGGACCCAGAACGTCCAATAATGTAATGTAACTTTTTTTTGCCTGTTTCTGTTTACTCATGGAAAAAATGAACTACTGGTACCAAAATTGTAGATTAACACAGCTCAGAAAAATTCAGGCCTGAAAGGGTTAAAGTGCTCGTTACCAAGAACAAACAGAACACAGCATTTCACCCCCAGGGAGGCACACTCGCACAAATATTTATCTAGCGCCGACTAAACAATCCTTTGTTTGTCCACGACTCAATTATTTGCTCGGGTATTAATCTTTAAATAATCCGCTGATCCGTGATCCAACTGCCGCAAGATATCAATCCCCTAGCTTCGCGGAATAATTCATAAATCACCTCTTCCACGTGGATTGACCCCCTTACACCGGGTTCCACAATGAAAATGATGAATGAACCCCCCTACCTCAATGGGTTGATGATTGTCGCTGGTGATCCATTTAGTACGTTGATCACATCAGAACTGGATGGAAGGGGAGGGAGGGGTTTGCGATTACTGGATATGGGCGAACTGGTAATGGCTTGAGCTATTAATAAACTCAATTACCGGTATTCTGTCCTCTTGAATGCTTTTTGCGCAAAAGAATGATGAGCGATTGTGATACTTTAGCTTCACTATTTTTCCACAATTACTGTGGATGAAAAAAACGAATTGATTAGAAAAGTTGAGTTCAAAATAAATTTGAAAAAGTTTCAGATTATCAAGCATTCATATTCAATTCAGAAACTTACATTAAGGGGTTACATACATGTTTATCAGCAAAAAAGTCTGAGGTTGGTATGAGCACACATTTCTTTTTTCTAGGACATTCAAATATACAATTTCTCCTACTAACACAACAAATTTGAAGATATTTGGTTGCATCATTGCCGAGATATAGCAATTTCAAGTTAGCAATTTCAAAACACGGGTGCCACGATATTTCAACACTGTCTTGACCAAATCGGCACAAAATGTTGGTGAAGACTCGTCAAACCGATTTCGTGTGAATGACGAAGCCCAATGTTGAAAAAAAATTAAATCTATAAAAATATTTTTGTGTTTTCATGAACAAAATCGTTTGTTTTTAATTTTTGTATTTTATACAAAGCTAATTTTGGTCCATCCCATCTCAAGATATCGTGGCACCCGTAAATCAACACGGGGTTTAGAGAAAAACGCCAACAAAGGTTGATAACCCGCCAAAATTTTGAGCTTAAATCGTCTCTTACACAGTTTAATCATGAAATATCTTTATGAAACAATCAGGACTGATTAATAATTATCTTTTGAGTATATTTAACAAATATTCTGTAATCTAAAATTTGTATCATTTTCTACATTTACGTCATTACATTAATAGTAGTTTATCCAACAAGTTGCAAAAAGAGAATCAAAAAAAAAAATCAAGTTTTGCCACGAGTTCCATACAACATTTTTTGCAATTCCAAAAAACACACACTGAGTGAAATTTTATGTCAAATTTTCATTTTTTTTGTCAATAAATCGTTTGAATAAAAAAAATGTTGAAAAATGTTACTTTTCAAAACAAATGCTGAAAAGTAGAACTTTTCAGCATTTATTTTGAAAAGTGTTGCTATTCGATTCTGTTATTTTTGTTACAGAAAAGAAGGCTATTTCGTTGTTCAAGAATGACAGGAAAAGTAAGTAGTTTCACGACGGAATTGCAAAAATAATTTTTCATTGTTAGCACTATTTATAATGTTTTTTTTTTCAAATTATTTTTATACTTTGCCGAACTTATCGATTCTTATATTAATTTTTAAAATGTGTTAAAATTAGTATTTATTAGTATTTTTCAAATGTCGTTGCTAATATATTTAAAATTTAGTGTGACTCCCTTCAAAATGTCACAAAACCAGGGGACAAAAAATGAATTTTCGTTAAAGTTTTCTGTAATCATAGAAATATTTCTGAAGCATTTAGGTTTTTTTACCGAGGGCAGCAAATCTAAATAAAACTATGAAATTTCTATGTGAAAATTTTTACAATCCTGTGTTTACTGATAAAAATATTTTTTGCGCTGTCTTGTTTTGTTTTAAAATTAAATATATATTTTTGTTTAAAATAAGTCATATTAACCAAAATATTTTTAAAAGACTATAGGAGGCATCTTTTGCGCAAGACTGTGCAAAATTTGTTACCGGAGTTTTAACTCTCAGAAAAATTGATTTGGTGTTGGCAAAAATATCAAAATATTGTCAAACTATATTTAAAATCAAAAATGTTTTTTTTTATAAAGAGCATCGTTATTAAGCTAAAGGCATTTTTAGGTAAAACTTTTTGAAAATTACATCAGAATTACATCAGTCCAGCAAAATATGATTAAAATGGTCAATAAAATTTCTTTGCAAATTTTTGATCGATCGATGCAACCTTTCAAAGCTTTAAATTTGTGTCTTTTTAAGTTTTGGTTTCCAAGATCAGTTGAGTTTAAAAGTAAGAGTTAATTGAATGTCACCAAGAAAAACTATTTTTTTACAATATTCAAATCTAAAGAGTTATTTTAGCAACCAGCAGATCGATAAACTTCAGCTTTTTGAAAATGTTTTTTTTTTCCAGATTATAAGAACTATAATACCAATCACTTGAAAACGATGCTCTTTATCAAAAAACTGTCTAATGTATAATTGTTTGCAAGATTAATTTTGCATCTTAAAATGATTTGTAAAATTTTGTTAGGCAAAATGTTAGATTTTTCAAAAACTCATATTTAAAAAAAATATTCTTGTAATTCTTAACTCCAACGCAAAAGATGCATTTTCAATTCTCTTTTATCCTCTAATAAAATAAAAAATGGGAATTATTTTAGTAATTTATTGTCTGACTAAAAAATCTTCATATTTTTTCCTTTTCCTTTTTTTTGAAAATCCATCATCATAACCTACCACTTTTCTGACGATATAAAATCGATCAGAAAAAATCACGGAAACTTTCATTAAAAAAATAGATTTTTTTTACGAAATTGTAAAGAACTGCTCCTAAGAAGTTGTTAAAGTTGGCCTTTGAAAATAAAAACGTTGGAAAATGCATAAAACATCCAAACAGTCGATATGCAATCAAGAAAGGAAGATTTGGAGAAAATAAATGTATGCGATATAATAATCTTTTTGAGTTTTTTTACAACGAAAATTCATTTAAATTCAAAAGATTTTTGAATTTACCCAAGCATGCTTGAAAATAGTTCTAAACTCAGGAGTGGTACTTAAATTTCAATTGAAATTAAAAAGACATTAAAAACACACTAAATAAATTTTGGCCCAGCCCAAATAACGACATATAACTTTTTAGAAATACAATATTTTTAATCTTCCGTTAAATTTATTTAAAAATCAGTTTGTTCAAAATATTGAATCATGTAGCGAACATAAAAGACAAATGAAAATAGGTAATAAAGATTAAAAATATTCCGATAGATAAGATAAAATTGTACACATAATAAACTTACTCATTTATTAAGATCGATATTGAATTAATATATTAATTAATTTGAATAATTTTTTTTGATGAATATTTTCTTTCTGCTTAAAATTATTGCTCAAAAGTTGAATATTAAATAAAAAATTAACATTTTTCATTATACTCGATTAACACAAAAATCGTTTTTTACGCTTCCACTTTTTAAATCTACTCGAGTTCTGTGGCCTCAGTTTAATCACGGGATTGAAACTTGTCTGAAAAACCTGTATCATTTTCTCAATCAAAACGGTGGCGCCGCGTGGTGGTAGCTGCCCGGTTTATTACACTGTGAAATTGTCCATGGCTAATCCAAGGATCCAAAGGTGACAACAGAAATGTCCGCCCAAAAGGGGTGCTGCAAAAAAAACTTTTTATTTTTAATACAATTCCTAACAAATCAGCAAAGAATTGCAAGCTTGATAATCGAACTACACTTAAAAGTTGGTTTTGTTATTTGTTTTTGCAAAACCGCGTATTTTTTAACAAAAGTGCCAAAAATATTCGTAACTACCTTTTGCCTCTTGGTGGCGCTTTGTGTTAGTATGTGTGTGGTCGATATTTGCAGACGTACACGCAGAACACAGAACAGTGAGAACTAGCGAAAATGCCTCACTTTCTTCTAATACAAGTCGCCATATTGAAATTGCTTGAAGGTTCATACCCGTGGTTTAATCAAATTTGAGTTGTAATTTTTGGACGCCGTAGTTTAGGGGTCATACTAAAGCTCAGCATTCATAGATAGGACAACGAAAAACATGTTTTCATGACTCGATTATTCGAAATAAAATTTTCCAAAGGAATCAGTATGATTGAACTGAAGTTTTTTTTTTGTAATTAAAATATCTACGTTATTAAATTTTTCTCTATATTAAGGACTGTGCTGATAAATCGATTGTATCATGCATATTATTCACCTTCAATATTGAGCAAGTTCAAGAAGATCCAGCTGTTTTCTAAGTACAAACTATGACTTCATCTCACCGTGCTGATTCATTGACAACATTGCACGCTTCAAAGTTCTCCGAACAAATTGAATATCATTTGCATCTCCCCCCTTCAACTCATCTTCCTCCCCGAGAACCATTACTCACTCATTCAGAAAGTGCAGTTCTGGTGTATCTTATTTCAGCTCCAGTTATATCTGGATGTTCGACGGCGACACTTTTTGGCGCGCGAAACAACTCTGTAGATGCCGAGTGTATGGTCATCACCAGTATCGTGTGTGTGTCACACACGGGAACCATTTTCATTCACAAACTGCGCTCCAGTTTTCCAGTCTGGTCTGGGCTGTGTATTCGTCTGAAGCCGACATGGAGCTATGGAGGTAGAAGGTAGAAGATCGCAACGTTTGTTGCATGCAACCGGTCTGGGTCGTTTGTAGAACTGTCAGTGCAAACATCTATTTCCCGCTTAGAATTGGCTGGCGCCGGTTGCAGTGTGGTTGAGATCGATGTAGACTTTACATGAAATTTATGTATTTTTTTGCTCGTTTTATGTTAAGAAAGAAATATGGGAAATGTTCAAAAAATCTTTTTAATAAATTGATGTTGTTCTTAGGTCAGATATTCATGTTTTTGAGGAATCAATTGATCTAGAACATCAAATAACTTCATTACACCAAGTAGAACTTCAACTGTTGTCTACAATGCTTCCACTGTAGTATGCAGCACGTGGCAAAAATCGCGTGTTGAAAGGAGAGCCTCCCCCCCCAACACCAAACACCGCACACTCAGAACGAAGCGTAAAGATGAATCATTTTACTTTTAATAGCTCAAATTAGAGCGGAATGAATAATTTACGTCGGGCTGGCAGACGTCTGACAAGCCTGACTGACTGACCAACAGGCACAGTTCAAAAGCATGCGCCTCTTTACACAGTAAAAAAAGCGTTGTGAAAATGTTTGTAAATTTACTAATTTTTTTGCGTAGCATAAATAGGAAGTAAAATTGGATTAAAAATTATGTAATTTTACACCATAATAATCTACAACTTTATAGTAAGTAAACCTCCTTTAAATCTTTTTCACCTCATTGCATGTGGAAAAAAGTAGCATTTAACAGAAAATGATGTAATTTTAAACAGTTTATGATGTAACATTACCATGACTTTTTCACAGTGAACCCCGCCTGGCTAGGGAAGAAAGAACAAATTACAGTATGGTGCTGATAATTGGTAATTAAAACTGGGTTGAAAGAAAAAGGCGAAATTCTTTTCAGAGATCTCACTTCAATGGGTCTGCTGCCGGGGGGGAGTCAATGGGGTGAGCTGGGCCCAATGTTGTTGGGGACGGGCCGAGTCTGTTTATTTTTTGTGAGTGCAAAAAAGTAGAAGAAACCGGCGCTGGGAAGAGCTGCTCCATTGTCGGCATGGAAACTGTTTCCAGAACGGCGGCGTGGTCATTCTAACTAGAGAAAGAGGAAGAGCTGTGAAGGGGGAGGGGATTAATTGCGCTCAATTTAAATTGAGTTAATGATTGTATTATTGGACCGGCAGGAAAAAGAGAAACTTTAATTAGTTAAATTTCACAAGTTTGAAACCGATTCTCAGACACAGGGTGGCAATGGTGGCAAATTATGTAATTTGAGCCGGGTTTGGTGCCATCTGAGGGGAAGAAGGACGGAAAATTGTACCGTAAATAATGTCAAGTGTTGCCAGCGAAATGCCGGCAACATTACGTTTGGGGGGAATGGGAAGGGTGCAGTAAAAACAGATGTGTTGAAAAGTGTTTCGGGAGGGAGTTGAAGGCGGGAGAAGGGTTGTAAAAATGAAGTGTCACAATTTCAGTACGGCACCGGTTGAATGTGATGGGAAAAGGGTGATAGGAAATTTTCTATATTTATTGAGGAATATTTTGAAGAGGGTCATTGATCCAAGCAGTTGCTTCCAATCGTTATATGTAGCAGAATAATGCATTTAAATTGCCTAAAAAAAATGACAAAATTGATATGGCTGAAGCTTATGATTTGAGTTCAATCACTTTAGATAAAACCTCTGCAATTGTTTTTCAAACTTCGAAATTTACAATTGAAGCATCAAGGACAAGATTAAGAAAGAAATTAATTTCAAGGCAAAACAAAAGTTTCAATTTTCATTAAAATTAGTAAACTATTATGAAATTTAAAGGATTTTCAGGACAAATGCGCTAATAAGAAAACACACTTTGCATCTAAATAAGTGAATTGATTATCAAATTTAAAGCTTTAATAACTTTAAATTTGATTTAAACCTTAGTCTCGACTCACTTAAGTTGTGATATTTTCAATGATATTGTTTTTTCGTGAAACTGTTTTCTTTTTGAGAATTATTGATTTTTTTTCTAAAACATTTTCAATTCAATTTTTATTCTTTTCATTCATCATTCCATACATTTTTCAATCAAAATCAGATGATGACAGATTGCGTGGCAAAACAAAAGTGTAAATTTACATCAGAAACTGGTGAAATTTTCATCAATTTCTGCTGAATTTGAAAATTTAACACATTATTTTAGGTGAAATTTCTCAACTTATCAAATTTTCAACCAGCCTCTCATGTTTTATTTTTCTATATTCTATGCAATTCAATTTCCCTAGTCTCCTTGAACCGAGGTACAATTCCTTTAAAAACATATTTCCAACTGCCAGAACAAACCTATACAAACAAGTTAAATACTCGATTATTTATCCTCTGATCAAAAAAAATATTCAATGTGCTTTCAATAATCCATTTAAAAAATATATTGATCAAATTTGTTTGTGTTCACATCACACGTATTTAAAAAAATTAATTTGAATCGTTGTTTTTAGTTTTCATCAAAATATGTACGACCAATTTTACCTAATACACCCTCTTTTAAATGCATTTTGTTTGCAATGGTTGTTTTTTACTGATTGCATGCTTTTAATTTTTTCAAGTGCGTTTTTTTTTATTTTTTGTGTGTTTTTCTTCTTTCAGCTTCCATTAATTTTCAAGTCACAACAAAGTGTATCAAAACATAATTTAAGGCAAAACAAGAAAAATCTAAAAAAAAATCCTTCTAAAAATTCACAGTTTAGAACTAATGATTTTATTTGATTCCAAATAAGTTGAAAATGATTTTTCGACGAATTTCGATGGAGGCCCTTAAAAGGTGAAAGTGAGTCCAGCCATGCAAGATATACAGAAATGTCTGTGTTTTACAAACAAATTGATTCAATACAATTATTTTTTCGTGATGTTTTTTAGTTACATTTTTTTTTAATTTGAGTTCTGGTTAAATATGACTAAAAAGCTGGACTGGTCATTTGCTCTTGAAAGTTTAAAAATGTTTTTATGGATTTTTTTAAAGGTACTACCTACTTATCTTCCTAAACCAATCTGACAACGTTGGTTGGGTTTTAGAGGGTAGATAAAAAAGTACAGGTGAGCAATTCTCTACCAAAACCGGAAATGGATTTTATTTGTATTTTTTTATTTGGCTCAAACTTTGTGGGAGCCTTCCCTATGACCAAATAAGCTATTTTGTGTCATTGGTGTGATATTTTCCTATTTATTGATATTAAATTACACACTATTTATCATCTACACGGGAGCCGAGCTCCATCTTTATTGTTCGGCTTCATCTCTCTGACTGACTCCTGAACCACGCTAGCTTTACACTCACACATACACAGCTCTACACGCTTATCGCTAACTATCTAACTTAGGTTAATGTTCAGGATGCCACATCCTCCCCTTGCCAAATTGAATGTAATAATAAGTACACTAACAAAACAATAAAGTTAACTTTAAACTATAATCCTTTCTGCTGCTTCTCGTCTCATGTTTTACAACGCCTGGTGAAGTGTCCGTCCCGTATAGCAAAGCATATCGGCTTAGGCTGCCGATATCAACGATGCCAATGATGCGGATCCATTTTCCCTTTTTTCGTAATCATTGATCGTCCAACTATCCTGGTTTCCTCCGAGTCAACTAAAGTAACGAAAAAAATGAAGAAAAGAAAAAAACAAAATCAGCAGTATACCAAGCTAAAAACAAAAAAACCATCCCCTTTAACGAACCCCAAGTTATTTTTTTTTTTGTGGTCTGTATTGCAAGTTTCTGCTTTGATCAAAGAGTCCAAAAGCTTGAATTGGGAGAGCACCCTAACCACTTTCAACTCCAAGGAATCTTCCACACCAGAGTTAGACTTGACGACCTTAGGATTGCGAGTCCAACCACCACCAGCGATTCCACCGGAACAGGCTTGGTTTGGTGTATTGTTTGTCTTTATAGCAGAGAGACGACCTTACCTGGAATGACATAACGGCCTAACAACTACCAAGGCCGGGACCGACATTTTACTTCCCCATCCGATGGAAAATTTCCAGTTTGGAGGCTGCTTTATCCTGTGATTAATTTACTAGATGTATTGGATGCCCGCAAAATCATTCCTTAGCTTTGAATTTATCAACTGTTGAGAAGTCTATATATCAACTAAGAAAAGTAACTGGACACAAATAATACTAAAACAATGCAATTAATTGAAAAAAAAGTTGTTAAAAAAATTTAATCTACACATCGTGAGTAAAGTAATACAAATATTAAAGGTGTAACAAGGAGTTAAATTTTCTGTCAAGCTACTGAGAAATTTATGACAGCTGTGAAAGTTTCACGCCATGTTACAGATCCACATATCTATTTTTTTTAATAAACTAGCATACATCAGTCGTTGCCATGAAAAACAATTGCAGAACATTACTATCTATCAAGTGGTCAATTACATATGTTCAAGAAGTCGGTCCTATTTCCATCCACTACTTTAACAAATTATATCACAAATCTTTGGCTTAACCTTGATTGTTCTTCGCCTATTGAGTTTTTATCACACTGTTACAGATTGAACTTTTTTATAAACTTAAATCACTGAAATCTTCCTATTGAGCTAAATATTTACGAGATTGATTAGAGAGCATTCTGTGATGAGAATGCGGTTTTCTGAGAGAGTGATGCAATACTTTACCGACAACAAAAACGAGTTACATGCTGTCGTGGTAATTTTACAAGAGTTATAATTTAACAATTTATATTTAGATTCATACTGCGGTTGTCTTTATGTATTCTTTTCCATATATATATATAAGATTCCTCGATTCAGAGATAAACACACTTAGCTATGTTGACTGACGTACATATGTAATGTTATTTATTTACAATTTGATTGATAACAATTTTAATTTTCGTGGCTCGCTAATTTGAATTTCGTGTCTTATACATTCTCTTCTCATTTATTTTTGTATATGTGTGTTTAACTGTTTAACACTTTTTTTCTTTCTTTATGTTTGATGACTAAATACGTTGACCACATAGATCCCTGCTTTACATCTAAATCAACGGAACATTGTTTGGATAATATCTTTGATTGTAGAACTGTTTTTTTAGTGGAAACTATTCATTGTGAAATCCATTGTGTCACTAATTTTTTTTTGTGGGTTCTGTACTGGCAATGGTGCCCTATTTTCATGTAGATTATTTTTGCGATGCATTTTCGGTTTTTATTTAATATTAACTCATTGTATTGAAACGTGAACCTATGATTTTTCAACAACTTTCTTTGTACAGTCTGTGTCTGTGAATTGGTAAAACAAACATAGTTCTTCTGTAGTAATTTTTGATTTTTTTTTTTTCATATTGTTATCTATTCTTTTGCATACTTTTGTCCTCTACTGTGAAATCCTCCTCATTAAAATAACTCAACTTGACTCTTTCGGTAGCTGCAGCTAATCTCGGGACAAAACCCGACTCAGTTTTGTTGCAGTTGGCCTTGGGCTAAACCCGACTCAACCTTCACGAACTCGTTTGCTGCAGTTGGCCTTGGGCTAAACCCGACTCAACTTTTTCGGACGATTGGCCTTGGGCTATACCCGACTCAATCTCTCGCAGCAGTTGGCCTTGGGCTGAACCCGACTCAACTTTTCAGGAACTCTTTTGTTGCAGTTGGCCTTGGGCTAAACCCGACTCAACCTTCAGGAACTTTTTTGCTGCAGTTGGCCTTGGGCTAAACCCGACTCAACTTTTTCGGACGATTGGCCTTGGGCTATACCCGACTCAATCTCTCGCAGCAGTTGGCCTTGGGCTAAACCCGACTCAACTTTTCAGGAACTCTTTTGTTGCAGTTGGCCTTGGGCTAAACCCGACTCAACCTTCAGGAACTCTTTTGCTGCAGTTGGCCTTGGGCTAAACCCGACTCAACTTTTTCGGACGATTGGCCTTGGGCTATACCCGACTCAATCTCTCGCAGCAGTTGGCCTTGGGCTAAACCCGACTCAACTTTTCCGGAACTCTTTTGTTGCAGTTGGCCTTGGGCTAAACCCGACTCAACTTTCAGGAACTCTTTTGCTGCAGTTGGCCTTGGGCTAAACCCGACTCAACTTTTTCGGACGATTGGCCTTGGGCTATACCCGACTCAATCTCTCGCAGCAGTTGGCCTTGGGCTAAACCCGACTCAACTTTTCCGGAACTCTTTTGTTGCAGTTGGCCTTGGGCTAAACCCGACTCAACTTTCAGGAACTCTTTTGCTGCAGTTGGCCTTGGGCTAAACCCGACTCAACTTTTTCGGACGATTGGCCTTGGGCTATACCCGACTCAATCTCTCGCAGCAGTTGGCCTTGGGCTAAACCCGACTCAACTTTTCAGGAACTCTTTTATTGTAGTTGGCCTTGGGCTAAACCCGACTCAACTTTTCAGGAACTCTTTTATTGCAGTTGGCCTTGGGCTAAACCCGACTCAACCTTCAGGAACTCTTTTGCTGCAGTTGGCCTTGGGCTAAACCCGACTCAACTTTTTCGGACGATTGGCCTTGGGCTAAACCCGACTCAATCTCTCGCAGCAGTTGTTTTTATCTCTTTGTATGCTCTAAAATCCAAAATCTCTTTTAATGCTCTAAAATCATCAATTTTATTGAAAACCTTACACATTCTATCCATTTTCTCTTACAAAAAAATGTTTTTGCATTTTAAAAGTAGCAACGCTATTACTGTACTGCCCCTGATCGTATAAAGTAGTGTACTGTGTCGTTAAAATTCGTTGTACTAATGTTTAATAGAATAATATAACTCTTAAGAATTCTCCCAACACGCAATTGCATTCAGTAAAAATCCAGACAGTTCAATATGAAAAAGCAATCCTTTATCCACTGCTATCAACTTTTCATTTTTCGCATATTTGTAAATAGGGGAACAGCATCTAATTCCAGCGTGCATCTAATGTTGCCATATCAGCACTTTGACATTCAACTACAGCTCATTAAAAGCGTTTTCAACTGAAATCGAAATATAAATAACTCAATTAGAAATGGGCAAGTAAGTTTCTATCAAATGTTTTGCAAAATTAAGTGTTTAATTAGTGGAAATCAGCAAATTGGATGGAGTTAGGAACGAGTGCTTAACCTGCCAAAAATACGAGAATTTTCCCTATCCCCCAAACTATTCGATAATAAACGTAACATTGTTAATTGGTTTTGATTTACAACAATTCAACTTTTTTTTTAGAAATTTCAAAGTACTTTAACTATCATAATATATTTTCATTGAGGACTTTTGGGACTTCAAAACAGACCTTACGAAACTAAACTTTTTGTCAGATTAAAATATTAAAGATACAGTATGTATTACTGCGGGCGTTAATAATTAGAGTTCACGTGCGGTGATACGACCGCAAGATAATGGTTGCATGACAGCCGCATGACAACCGCAGAACAAATTTTTGGCTGTTGTCAAAGGTTGCCTTGAGTTTACAGCTGACTTTTTGGAAAATATTCAAAACAAATCAAATTGACAGCCAAATCAACGCAGAATTTTAGTTCAACTTGCTGATTTTTACACTGCGGTAGTTAGGCGGCAATAATCTCCTGTCATTCACAGCAATGGAGAAACGTGATTTTATCTCGCAATGAGCAATATTTATAAATCCAATGATTATACACAAACCCTCATGACCCTTATAACCTCAGGCCTTCCAGTGGATAATCTGGTACGGCAAAAGTGATCATCATACATCCCCAAGCTCACAAATAACACCTGTTCTTCGAAGAAAACTATATTAAGATCAATCGTGGCTGTAAAGCTTTTTTGCCTTCCTCACCTCACTGAGGCAAGGCTATAAAATCACTCAAAAATTGAACTTTTTAAATAAGCCTCCCAGATATACCTTTACGTATACATATCGACTCAGAATCAAATTCTGAGCAAATGTCTGTGCGTGTGGATGGACGTAGAATTTTTTTTCTCACTCACTTTTCTCGGAACTGGCTCGACCGATTTTGTCCGGATCTATGTTTTTGGATTTGCCTTCAGGTTCTTTAAGTCTTTTTTTAAATTTCATCCGGCTTGGTGCAGTACTTTAACAGATATGTTCGAAAAACTGTTTTGGTTGATACTAAAAAGGGTCATTATTTACATAATTTGAAAGCTCCGGCGGATAGCTGTCGGAACTTTACGCTCAGTGCACGCACACAAACACTGCAGTGCTTTCAAATGGTTCATTAAATTTATCATACCTAGATGGCAGCACTCAGATGTATAGTGTCTTTACTAAGTAAGCGTTAGCCAAAGCTTTCGTAGTGTGTGGTTGCAAGGCTTTTAGGAGGAAGGCAGCAACCACCTTCCGGTGGATTAAGTAACGTTTTTATAAGTACAGCACCTAAACATCAATTAAAATTCCTATTGAAACTCGGCATCGTGTAAAATTAAACATCATACATCCGCGCACCCAATTTTGGGTAATGTTATAATTGACTACTTCAATCAGAACCCCTTAATCGTGCATAATGTAAACAATACTCCTTGAGTGCGCTGTCCGCGCATCACACATTCACTCCACGAAAAAAACAGACATTTTACAATTCAACAACTAACACACACACTCAGTCCTGATGCCCTTACTTTCGCTTCCTCTTCCTCCCGCTCCATAAAAAAAATGTGCGTGCGTCGATTAATCTGAGCGATGGCTGCGAAACGCGAAATCAAGAATTGCTGCGTTCTTTGCATCCCGTGACGAATGCAGGAGATAAAAGTAGTTTGGTCGTAAAGCGCAGTGCGGGGGAGAAGAAAAGGGAGAAACTTCGGCGTATGGCTCGTGGGCTTCTTTTCGACATCTGAAGGGAAAGAAGACACAAACCAACCCTTCTTGACAAAATCAAATCGAGCCGCACACACTCAAACCTCTTGAACATTCTAACCTATCAGGCCGCGCACGCGATTATCACGCATAACACTCGCACACACACACTTTCACACATTTTTCTGCTCCACTCACTTCACACAAACAAAACAATCGGAACATTCTCACCGAAACTCCAGCATCTCGGCATCAGGCCCACCGCCTCGTAATGGCAATGCCTGCTCGGCTACCCGCTGCCAACGTCGTCGTGATGTCATCTTTTCGCGCAAAATGCCGGGTCACGCACTTTTATTTTTAAATCGACTTGTCCAGTATGTATTTTTTTCAGGTTTCTTCACATAATCACTATTTACCAACATGGCAGGATCGCCAATGTGATATTTTCCTATTTATTGATATTAAATTACACACTATTTATCATCTACACGGGAGCCGAGCTCCATCTTTATTGTTCGGCTTCATCTCTCTGACTGACTCCTGAACCACGCTAGCTTTACACTCACACATACACAGCTCTACACGCTTATCGCTAACTATCTAACTTAGGTTAATGTTCAGGATGCCACAATTGGATCACCCATACAAGTCTCCATACAATTTTGGCTGCTGTCCATCCAAAAATGGTATATAAATATTCAAACAGCTGTAACTTTTGAGTGAATTTTCGGATCAATTTGGTGTCTTCGGCAAAGTTGTAGGTATTGTTGAGGACTTTTGAGAATAAAATAGGTACACGAAAAAAAAATTGCAGATTTTTTTATCAACTTTTTTTTCACTAAAACTCAATTTCCCAATTTTTTTTTTGATTTTCAGGAGTTTTTGAAGGTATAATTATAGCCACCGAAAGTTTGATTTTAGCGAAATATTTGCAGTTTTTCAGTTTTTAAAAATAGTGACCATGAGTGCCCAATTCTAAAAATATTTTTTTTTTAAAGTTCAGAAAATTTGCTATAAAATTGTCTAAGAGACATTGAAGATTGGACCTCGAGTTGCTGAGATAGAGCCGCTTTAAGAAAAAGAAACACGAACATTGCAGTTTTCTTAATCTCACCAAAACAACCCACCATTTTCTAATGGCCATATTTCAGCAAATAATGGTCCGATTTTCAATGTTAATAAATGAAAAATTCGTGAAATTCTCCGATCTTTTCGAAAAAAATATTTGGAATTTTTTAAATCAAGACTAGCATTTTAAATGGGCGTAATATTCAATGTTTTGCCATTTTAAAATGTTAGTATTGATTTAAAAAAATTCTAAATATTTTTTTTGAAAAGATCGGAAAATTTCACGAATGTTTAACAAAATTTCAATTGACAATTTTATTGCAAATTTTCTGAACTATTCAAAAAAAAAATATTAGAAATTGTCACTCATGGTCACTATTTTTAAAAATTGAAAAACTGCAAATATTTCGCTAAAATCAAACTTTCGGTGGCTATATCTTGAAAACGAAGCCCTTTATCAAAAAATCTGTAAAGTACTTTTCGATTGCAAATTCAATTTTGCATGTCAAAATTGTTTTTGCATGAAACTTCGATTTTTTTTCCAAAAATCACTACTTTTACAAAAATTCATAACTCGGTGGCAGATTTTTTGACCATGCTTCTCTATGGCTCAAAAGTTGCGGGTTTTTGTCTCCTTAAAAAAATAAAAAAATGTCGAAAATCAAAAAATACGTATTTTGGAATATTGAGTTTAAGTGAAAAAAAGTTGATAAAAAAAATCTGCAATTTTTTTTCCGTGTACCTATTTTTTCTCAAAAGTCCTCAACAATACCTACAACTTTGCTCAAGACACCAAATTGATCAGAAAATTCACTCAAAAGTTACAGCTGTTTGAATATTTACATACCATTTTTGTATGAAGACTTGTATGGGTGAACCAATGACGCAAAATAGCTTATTTGGTCATAGGGAAGGCCCCCACAAAATTTAAGTCAAATCAAAAAATACAAAAAATAAAAATGGTTGAAATCGGCCGATTTCGTAGAGAGTTGCTCAGGTTCAACCTAATTTAAGATTTTGTTAGTATAAAAATGATTCAAATTTAAATTTTTCAATGTTTAAATTTCTAAATATCATTGCGTTTAGTTATTTTATTTGGAAACCTTAATTAACCTTAGATGGAAATTAAATTTTTAACAATCAAAAATTAAAAAAATATTTTAAGAGGGCAATAACGATAAGATCACTTTGCAATAAGTTAATTTCAAAAGAAAAATACAGCTGATATTTTTTTAAATAATTGCAATATGCTCAAACAAAAATTCACACAACTGATTAAAAAAAATGCGGCTCAATCATTTTTAAAATAAATTCCATATCAGAGTGATGACAATTTTATTTAAAGTTTTTTAAATAATCAAAAAACATTATAATCAACAGCATGAATCACCACCCCACCCTTAATAACCGTTAATCAAACCACCATAAAACCATCATGTCACTTGCTCTCGGGGCTCTTATCGTCTCTTATTCCGAATAAAAAAACCTCTCCATAATTGGTGCCCGGGGGTCAATCAGAGCAAATGGGGTTGATTGGGAAAGTAAACCCGGGGACGACGTTACTTTTGTCACTCACGCACATTCCGGGAGGGCAGCCATTACCGCAACCGTCGGAGAATTTCCAGATTGACCCATTAAGATATGCCCACATTCGAAGAGAATGGGGTTTGAGGAAGAGAGGGAACATGTTGCTTTCCCTCAAGAATTTAACAGCATAAATGACAGCAATTTTTCACACTTATTCAATTTTTATGAGCCGATGAAGAGCTGAAAGTGCTGTGTGTGTTTGTTGAGTGCAATTTGCAAAACAACAACAAAAACTGAGTTTTCAGAGCTTTCGCTTCTGTCAGATTTGGGCACTCGGCCAACCTTTTGGGACTGTTGCTGATATTCTGGCCGGTTCAGGGCTGTTGTTGGTGGTGGTGATTCCGGTTGAAACCTCGTCGGACAGGAAGTTGGCCCGGAGTTGCAAAACACTCATAAATATGTACGCCGATGTGTGTGCAACGACGAACAATGTGCAGTCATGTGTGGTTCTGACCATAAATGCTTCAAAGGATGCTTTTGCATGGAGTTTGCGAAAAAGTGCAGGAAATGTTTTATGCATTGTGGAGGCATGAAACTGTTTGGTGTTTCGGAAACTAGTGGTCGTTGTGATCTGTGAATTCTTCCAAATGAACTTTATGAAAGTATTTCGATCAAGTTTGTTGAAGACCACGAATCGTTCTAGTGTGAAGCTGCAATGTTACAGGATGAAGTATTTGTCGGACTCGGTCAAAAGGTATTCTTTATGAAACTTTCTGACACCAAATCATGTCTAGATCTTGAAGTCATTTGTATTGCAAAACGTCACACACTACAAGACCAAACCACCACCACGCTCGTCAGTACTCATTATGCAGACATAAACGTTTTCCTATTGTCAGAGTGATTAGCAAAATGACACACACACACACCCACGTTGAACAATCGCGCCAAGATGGCCGGCCAGACGACGACGAAGACTTGCACTTATGCAAAGCAACAAATTAGCAACAATTGTAGTTTGTGTGTGTGTGTCTGCATGTAATGCAACAACACCCAAAGGAGTCATGCCAGACGGAACGCGCTTATCTGAATCAGACATCAGCACACGTACGTAACCGCGTGTGCACACACACACACACACACGCGTCGTATTTGGTGTGGCGTTATTGTTCTGGTGTTATTATCCGATGTTGCAGCCTGGCGACACCGTGTATGGATCTAATTTAATAAATTAACAATTAATTACACCCATTCTGGCAAGAGGTTGGGTCTGGGCCAGTCTCATGACTTGGAACTCGCGGGGACAAGGTTTGACATCGCGCTGGATTTGTGTTTGTGTGTGTGTGTGACTCGACGGCTTGAATGAAATTAATTGCACTCAAGTACAACGGGGCCCGACGACTTGCTTTAATTTACATTGCAATTCTGTTAGTAATTGTAATGGAGTATTGTTGTTTAAGCTTAGTTGAAGTTCTGATGACCATTTTTCGATATTTCGTGACAGTTCGACAGTTTTTAGTGATTCAGACAGTTTTTTTAGTGATTTTTAGCTCAAACCCGAATTTGGTATCAAAGAGACTTTTGTGTGAAATTGGACGCTTATTTTGATTGCATACACAAATACTGAAAAAAACGTTTTTCTTATCGCTGCCATTTCCGTTAACAATTTTTCAAAGTTTAAACCCTTAAAAATCCAAGCTTTAAGTAATTTTGTAAAAATGAATTTAAAAAAAAATAAAATGAGCCTTAATAAATTAACAAACGTTATAACTCAATCGTGTTCTTTCGAAAGTATTTATTTTTACCCTTTTACTCTAAACAAATAACTTCAATTGGTGAATTCTGTTTTTCTGCTCTTTTTGGCTTCTGTCCTTAGGTCTTGGATGGTTGTTCTTTAATAAGGAGGACATTCTTGAATACTGAAATTGCCTCGGTAAAATTTTACAGATCGAGTTTTTTTTTCAATTGTAAATCACTCAAAAAATAAAATAAAAACTTGGAAAATATGACAAAACAAAATAACTCAAATCATTACAACGTTTGACCCTTTTGAATTGTTAGTCTTGATTTCAAACATTCAGGGCTGTGGAGTCGGAGTCGGAGCCGGAGTCAGTGGAGTCGGGTCTTTTTGGGGACCTGGAGTCGGAGTCGGAGTCGTCAAAACTCGAACCGCTGGAGTCGGAGTCGGAGCCGGGGTCGGCTGAATTTTATGAAGTCGGAGTCGGAGTCGGAGTTATCTTAAATTCAACATTTTTTAATTGTTCAGTATTTGCTTTAAATCAGCTTAATTTACAAAACTTCTTATATTTTTAGTTGTTTTTCAAGTCGCACTCGATGCGTTGCCGTTTTTTAATTGTTTTGAGATTTATCAGGTGTTTTTATGTTTTTGAAGCTGTTTATTGTGATTGGAAAGCTCTAATTATTTTATTTCGCTATGATCACTAAATGATAACCTGTAAATCCACTCTTAACCAAGTATTTAGTAGCATAACTCAAAAAATTAAAAATCTTAAGCTTAAGGATACTAGGTAAAATATGTTCTAGGTCAAAACTATTTGAAAAGGACCCCTTAAGCGTACTATCCTTGAAGACATTTTTAGACAAATTGATTTGCAATAATAATCTCTTTCAGCCATGGCGTGATGTCCATGTATATAAAAAATAATCAATGGAGTTTCAAAAAACAGTTTCGTTTAAAATTGTTATTTAAAAAAACCAAGGTTACTTTGGTAGTCACTGTGCTTTCAATAAATGTCGTCCTAAAAGTGAGCGAATGGAATTTATATGTTGAATCCATCATCAAGGCCAGGTTTTAATGATTCATTAAGCCTGGTACCACCCCCCTTCAAAGTTGGCCCGTAAAATCGCATTGGGAGGGGGTATTGAGGATGTTTAAGTTTTATTTTCGCCAAAATTTTTGTTTTCGTCAAATCTATTAACCTTATGTTATAATATTGTTCTTAAATTTGAAATATGTATTCTTTAATATGCTCCATCAATTTCCGGAATCTATTCAAAATTTCTTAATTCTTTTTAGTTCTGTGCGTTTGTTCTTAACGTGAAATCATCTAACGAATAGAGCTAAAGCGAACATTTAGAGTGAAATATGTAAAACTCAATTATCATAAGCTCTTCAAAACGAATTCTCTTGCTTTATAAAGTTTCAATTAAAAATATTTAAAATTGAATAAAAATCTTATTTCTACAACTAAAATCGTGAAAATTTAACAAGACTCAGAAAGAATCTAAATTAATGACGTATTTTTAAAAGAGTTTTTTGAATCATATCTTAAAAATAACAAAGAAATACAAAAAATCTCATAATATTTGAACAAACCCTTATTTTATCAAGTTATTAAGGATAAATTTTGTTTCTATGTTTTTTAAATGCATGTTTTGCTTTGTCCTTTCTTCAATTATTTTTTTAAACATTTACATTTAAGGCTTTCTGGATGAAATGTTTGTTGAATTTTATTAATTTAAACATCGATTTAAGAAAATTGATAAATTTCACAAGATTTCACGAAAATAAACTAATTTCACGAATTCACGCTGTCCGCAAAATCGTGAAAATTGACTAACCATAGTCATAGGAAAGACCCCAAAAAGGTTTGAGCTTTATAAAAAAAAATACAAGTTAAATGCAATTCCGGAATTTGAGAAGACTTGTTGTAACATTGAAATTTATTAAGATTGAAATCTTAAGGAAAAACTAGAATTTATTATCATCCTAACGATATTTGTATGCATTTTATCATGTGGTAAAATTGAGATTTCCAATTGCTAATGGGTAATTCTCTACCAACTCACACGAAATCGGGAAAAGTTGCCCCGACCCCTCTTCGATTTGCGTGAAACTTTGTCCTATGGGGTAACTTTTGTCCCTGATCACGAATCCGAGGTCCGTTTTTTGATATCTTGTGACGGAGGGGTGGTACGACCCTTTCCATTTTTGAGCATGCGAACAAAGAGGTGTTTTTCAATAATTTGCAGCCTGAAACGGTGATGAGATAGAAATTTGGTGTCAAAGGGACTTTTATGTAAAATTAGACGCCCGAATTGATAGCGTACTCAGAATTCCGAAAAAACGTATTTTTCATCGAAAAAATTACAAAAAAAGTTTTAAAAATTCTCTCATTTTCCGTTACTCGACTGTAAAAAAAATTGAAACATGTCATTTTATGCGAAATTTAATGTACTTTTCGAATCTACATTGACCCAAAAGGGTCATTTTTTCATTTAGAACAAAATTTTCATTTTAAAATTTCGTGTTTTTTCTAACTTTGCCATGATTGATGACGGCCAACTTTTTCAAAACTTTTTTTTCGTAAAATCACGATAACTCGTGATGTTGACCCCTTATGTCTATATATCAAAATTTTTGTAATTGTCTGCTCTACAACTTTGTAGAACATTGTTACACTCTAAAAAATAACCCTGAAAAGTTAGAAAAACACGAAATTTTAAAATGAAAAATTTTGTTCTAAATGAAAAAATGACCCTTCTGGGTCATTGTAGATTCGAAAAGTACATTAAATTTCCCATAAAATGATATGCTCCAAAAATTTTTACAGTCGAGTAACGGAAAATGGGAGAATTTTTAAAACTTTTTAAGTGTTTTTTTTCGATGAAAAATACGTTTTTTCGGAATTCTGAGTACGCCATCAACTCGGGCGTCTAATTTCACATAAAAATCCTTTTGACACCAAATTTCTATCTCATCACCGTTTCAGGCTGCAAATTATTGAAAACACCTCTTTTTTCGCATGTTCAAAAATGGAAGGGGTCGTACCGCCCCTTCGTCACGAGATATCAAAAAACGGACCTCGGATTCGTGATCAGGGACAAAAGTTACCCCTTAGGACAAAGTTTCACGCAAATCGAAGAGGGGTCGGGGCAACTGCTGTGTGAGTTGGCAGAGAATTACCCTAATAGAATCAAAATTGTGACTCAATTTCCTGAAATCATTCGTATCTGCTTTCAGTGGTTATTACACAACTCACAACACAACATCTTTCACAACAGAATTTCAAAATGCACCAGTCAGCTTTAATGAAAAAAAAATCTGCAATGAAACCTGAGCTCCATTCCAATCCATTCAAACCCCCTCTCCTCTCGGTGCAAAGGATTCCGTCATTGACTGCTCGACACCGAAGGAACGCTCGCTGACAGACACGGACGGACGAATTATCATTCCACCAATGCATATTTATGACCAATATATGCGACAAGGGCCCTGCAGCAGCACACGTTCCATTTGTTGTGCATTAGAAGCAGACGAGGGAAAAAAAAACAATCTGCACAACTCTTGCACCATCGTCCACTCTCCGACTTTGGTAGACCACGTGGCACACTTGCACATTCGCAGCTTCCCCCAACCCCTCGTTTCGAGATGGCAATTTAATGACCCCCCTCAACATGGAGAATTCTAGCCACTTTTTTGAATCCTTCATCAGCGCGACCACGGTGAATGGGTTTTTATTCCTCATTCACATTTGTCGATTTGCCGGTTATTATCGATGGCCCGTTGTCATTTATAGATTATGAAATGATCAAACGGCTGCTTTTTTGTTGTTGTTGTTTAATGCTGTCGTGCTTCAAATGCGCTGTTCAACATTGGAATCATGTGGGAAAAGGATGCTGGGTTTGGGGAGGTGAAAAAAAATGAGCCTGATTTTCATGTTGGCTCAACCGACGGTTTTTGTGATGTCAGAAGTGTGCGCAGATGCTAGGGTGGATCTTAAAATGTTAGTTTAATTTAGTACACTTACATTTGACTAAATTTCCCTAAAAATGACGTGTTCCTCGTTTTTTTACTGTTGAGTTGCGAAAAATAGTAGAGATTTTATATGAAAAAATCAACCTTTTCGTTGCTGGAAATTCTTTCTTAATATTAATACCGTAACCTGGGCCAAATCGGGACTTCAGTCTAAATAGGGACAGCAGTTTTTAGAGCGCTTAAAGCATTTAAATTTGGAAATGGATGTACACATTTTGTTGGTCTGAGTCTGTTCTAACCGAAACCAACCAGAAAACTCAGAATACTGTGCTCCAACATGGTTAAAACTGCTGTCCCAATTCGCCCCATGTGTCCCGATTGGCCCCAGTTTACGGTACTTAACATTAATAGTATCAAATTCAGCGTTCAATTTCACAAAAAAATAGAACGAAGCAAAATTGTTTGATTGCCGTTTCATGTTTCATGTTTCATGTTTCATGTTTCATGTTTCATGTTTCATGTTTCATGTTTCATGTTTCATGTTTCATGTTTCATGTTTCATGTTTCATGTTTCATGTTTCATGTTTCATGTTTCATGTTTCATGTTTCATGTTTCATGTTTCATGTTTCATGTTTCATGTTTCATGTTTCATGTTTCATGTTTCATGTTTCATGTTTCATGTTTCATGTTTCATGTTTCATGTTTCATGTTTCATGTTTCATGTTTCATGTTTCATGTTTCATGTTTCATGTTTCATGTTTCATGTTTCATGTTTCATGTTTCATGTTTCATGTTTCATGTTTCATGTTTCATGTTTCATGTTTCATGTTTCATGTTTCATGTTTTTGGAAATTAACCATTTTTCATCTTCATACACCCTAGATCACCAGCATATCACAGCCCTCTGCCACCCCGTGGGTTTCCAAGGGACTATGTGTAAATGTCGCTTTAATTATCATCACTGTGCTGTTTGCTAAATACATTTATTCATGATGTCATTATTTCATCGTCGCCGTCGCGTGTGTATGTTTTCTCGCTCGCCTCAACATTCATGACATTCGGTCGGTCGTTCATAACCACCACTTTTTGTTCCTTCCTCTTCTATGTCAAGCTATGCTTGCTGCACTTTATAGATCCTCCTAGTGCTTTCAACGCCAGGCCACCGGTTGTGGATTAGAGAGTTATGACGAGATCACATGTGATGGGGGGTGAAAAACTTCACAATTTTTCCTCATCTGTTTGAAGTGGGAACGAGGCCATAGGTTAGGCCACCAAGAATCGGCTCTAATTGCCAATTAATAGACAGCGCGCCGACGAGTTAGGACGGGGTGAAAAAAACGAGCTCTTCCGTCATGAGGGTTGCCACCGTGAAAGTCGTCAACCACGAGAAGTGGCCAGCAGCAGCCTTTTGACTTGTGATGGATTTATTTTTCCAAATGAGTTATTGCTTTAATGAAGCGGCCTTTATCTGATCCTTGGGCAGCCACCGTGGCAAGGATTCAATGGGGGAAGGTAAACACTGGAAGACATTTTGAAGGCAAAATTTTGACATGAGTTCCTTTGCTTCAAATATTGACAAACTACTGAATTTGGTAACATTTACATCAAATTTATGTAACATTTACATGAATTTGACTGTTTCAAAAGCGTCAGCACATTTTTCCACTTTCACCAACAGAATTTCCTTCCGTGTACCAGAGGTCACAGAAAGCGATACTCGGCCATCAGTCACTCCTCGCAACAGCATCCGGGGGTGAATTCTCATGGTGGTACTCATTAATTACACCCCGAGCGAAGTCGGGGAGTGTCCTGAAGTGAATCCAGGACACTCGCAGAGAACCAAAAAGGGCTGTAAATCGTGCTAATGGTTTCGTGGGTGCTCTTTTCCTGGTTTACGGAGAGAAGCTCGATCCCAATTTATCAT
Organism: Culex quinquefasciatus; assembly: GCF_015732765.1. Classification (NCBI taxonomy): domain Eukaryota; kingdom Metazoa; phylum Arthropoda; class Insecta; order Diptera; family Culicidae; genus Culex; species Culex quinquefasciatus. Next base: position 145,884,364 of record NC_051863.1, on the reverse strand, counting down.
GCGTGCAAATCCGAAACCTCCGAGAGAAAATTGGAACCGAGATTTGTGACTGAGCTTCTGAATTTTCTGGTTTCGAACGATTTGCGAAATGCGTTCATGCGTGGAAGAGCGATAGTAAGTCCGGTCATCTTTTCGGTTGAGATTTATGGATCAGAACAATGGCAAAGAGTAAATTTATTCAAATTAGCGGAATTAGTTTAAAAAAGCACCAAGAGATGCTATAACTCAATTCATTATAACAACGGTTCTGTATTCCCAAATAGAAGGCCTCAACCACCAACCCTGTGCTTGATTGATTGATGACCTATGGCAAGTGACTGCTAGCGAAAGGTTCCATCATCATAATAACTTCCGACCAAACAATGCATCTGCCCCCACATAAAAAATATAACGAAAATCTGCAAGATATTAATATAAAGCGATTGAGTTTCGGTTCGAATATTGATTGCCCCTGGAATTACTCGATTTCACAAAAGAGCACATCGAAAAAAAAAGTTTATGAAAAATTTAATTTAAAATCCTCGCGAAAACCCTTAACCTCCCCCCTCCACCACCACAAATCCCAACACGACACGGTACCTTGTCCGCGATTGTTAACGAATTATCGCACCTCCCTCGAAAAAAAAAAACACAAAATAATGGAAAATTCCTGTGGTGTTGCTTTACGGAGAGTCGCCTCATTTTAATGAAATTGAGCCCCAATAAAATTTTAAATATTATTTGCAGTCATTGTGTGGCGTGGCCACCACCGGTTGGGAGCCCCGAAATCATGCAGAGTGCAATTAACTGAGTGAAATTTTCCCGCTACTGATCGTCGGCTTTCCTGGCCCTGGGAAAAGCGGATTACCATTGCAATGGAGATGGGGTTGGGTCATCGGGTTGGACCTTGGACTCCAAAGGGGGCGCGTGATTCTGGGTCGAATCATTATTTCATTAACAGCCTTGTGCGGTTATTGGGTGACATTCCTTTTATCATGTTGAGAGGAAATTGCAGTTTTATGATTGTGTAAGGTTACATTAAAGCAATTCTCTTTTTTTAATTTTTTTAACAAACTTTGTGGGGGCCTTTTTAATGACTATAGAAGCCATTTTGTGTCATTGCTTCACCTTCCATACTATTTTGGCAGCTGTTCATACAAAAATAGTACGTTAATATTCAGAAATCGTCAGTACACAGCTAAAAAAGTAGTAATCTAACTGCGTGTAAAAGGCCTGAGTGTAAAATAAAGATTGCATTATTTTATGCAATTTTATGTGATTTTACACCCTGGAATATGTAGCCCATCAGTATGGGAAACCTACTTGACCGAAATGTCAAGCTCATATATGCGTTTTTCCTAGAAGTTTTTCATCGGTCTGATGGCCGAGCGGGCTAAGGCGCCAGTCCCTACTGTAGGTGCTGGGTTTGAGTCCCGTCGGCTGCAACTTTTTTTTTTGTGTTTGCAAAAAATGTACATGCAGTGTGTAATATTAAGTGTTTATTTTGACGAAGGTGATGTGCATGCTTTTGCATGCGATTTTACCATCGGATTTTTTGCTGTGTACACCTTTTTTATAAAATGCACCGTTTTCAAGATATAGCCACCTAAATTTAATTTAAAATTAAAAATTCCTTTTTTTCCGAATTTTTTAAAAGTGTCCATTCTTGAATGTATTTTTTTCGATAAGGCCGTTGCAAATATTTTTCAAAGTAATTTTTGGAAAAAAAAATAAAAATGGAGTTACAAATGCATCATTGATAAAAACATGTATCTGTTCAAAGTTAGTGCAAGCCCGTTGATTATTAAAAAAAAAAAATATTTTAAGAAGCCTCTTAACATACTTGATATTAAATAACAATACCCACATTTCAAGATATAATTTTAATATGCATCCGAAAGATCGTTAGTTCAATCCCCGACTTGAATCAACAAAACTCAAGCTAATGATTATTGGCGGCAAAAAAAAAAAAAATACAAAACATCGAAAATCTATGGCTCACATTATTTTCAAGAAATGGAAAATATTAGTTTTTTTTAGAAAACTTGTTTTCACTGAAGAACTGTTGAAAATATAAATAGGTAAAGACACAACATATTCTCCACTCAACATTTTTAGAAGTTCAAATTTTTCTGCCAAATGAAAACTTGAGTTTTTTTTTTTGAAAAGTTTACGAAAAATCAATTTGATTAGCTTTGGCAACTTTTTGTATTGAAAGTTCCAGATCATTTTTTTTCTTTTTTTTTATTCTTCGTCCTCTATCTTAACCTATACCCTAACTGGCTCAATCGGCCTTGCCATCACGGAGCCGTGCGTCTATTTATAGATCCGAGATCTATTGTTCTTCGTCTTGATGAATGTTGATGATCTCCTGGGGGTCTTGTTGGAAGAGTCTCCCTTCCTTCCTTCACGCGTTACGGTGTGGTTGGTTGGTCATCTTCCCGTTCATTCCCCACTCACTCACCGCTAGTTGTTGTAGTGGGGAAAGCGGCATGTGTGTGTGTGGTAATTAATTACCGTGTATCTGTTGCTCCCAGAGGGAGCAGGGGGTTCAATTTTACCTAAAACTTATATGTATAAGGTTTAAAAGCTTATAAACTTAGTTAACTAAATATTGACATAAACGATTTTCTTAAAAATTATATCAGCAACCTAAGTGATGGTAAGTTCGAAGTAAAAATAATGTTTGAACACTTCAAATCTGCTTTTAACAAAGCAAACTATGACTATCAAAGACACCCTGGTATTAAAACAAAGATTTTTTTCAAATATTACATTGTTTTTAAAAGTGCAACATGTAGTTAAACTTTTTGTTAAGCAACTGTAAAGTTTAACATGACAGATGAGAAAGTTTCACACCAAGTTACAAGCTATTATCTCGCTTTAAAATTTCTTGATTGTTTAATAACATTTGAACTTAAGCTCTGCGTAAAATTTAGAACCTTTTTTCATTGTAACTTGTTATGTATTGTGTATTTATCTCTCTCATTCAGTTTATTTTAAGTTAAGGTGTTTTATTGCGACTAATAACGGGTTGTCTTATATGTTCTAATGCTTGAACAATTAGTTCGTAAGAATACGCAAATTGTAAATAGGACAGAGACCTGCTAAAGAAGCGTGAGTTTCCATTCAATATAATAAAAACACGTTTTCAAATTCAAATCCATTGTTTTATCTAGAGCGTCCAATTTCCCGTCCCGGGAATTCCCGGGATTTCCCGAAAAAAAATATTTCCCGTTTCCCGGGAAATTTGTAAATTTCCCGGGAATTCCCGAAATTCAAACGGAAGTATACATTTTCTTAAATTTTTGGAATTTTTTTTTTTAAAGCTGTGAAAAAAATAATAAATGAATAAAGTCAACATGATTTTGTTCAATTAAATGTGTTGTTTGGTTTATATATAATAAATCAGATTATCAGAAATTATGATATCAGAATTATTTCTGATAATATTAATTTTTGAAGCAACTGGGAATAGATCTTGCTTAATGAGTATTAAATTATTACAATTAGGTAAGCTTTTAACAGATTATTTCATTATTTCATCAAAACAATATTAACTCCTAACCTCCAAATTATAATTAAGATTTTTAAAGTTGTCGTTACCATGATCAAATGAGATGAAAATCAAATTTGTGCAAAAATAATTAATTCAATTGGTTGAATACCTAGTACTAAAGAAATTGCAATTTGAAGTAAAAGAATTATTGAGCACTGGTGCAACTACAGGTGTTAGAGGGTTAAATGTGAAAAAATAGAAGACTTTTTGTGGAATGATGTCAATTTATCGTATAATTTAAATCATGTTGCATAATACAAAAAAAAATCATTGAAAAATTACTTTCTATTGTTTGTTCTCAAAAAAATGCAAAAATATTTTTAAAGCTTGCTTCAAATATTTGAAAACATTGGGTTTGTTTGGAGTAAAACCAACACTAAAAATCTTTACCATTTGTTTTAAGAGCTGAAACCAGTATTTGTCATGAAAAACATAATTTCTGCATGTTTTTTTTTCTCATTTCAATAAACTTGTCACAGAGGCAAGTTTAAAAGAAATTTTATGATTGTGGATTATGGATTCATTTCACTCACAGTTTAAACACATTGATAAAAAATATTTCTCATCAAAAAATACCAAAATACATTTTCTTGTAGTTGAATGATTTTGTATATGCAGTCAAGCTGTTAATTGATCTTCACACTAATCTAAACCAGTCATGTTGATGTCCTATACTGTTTTGCTGCATAATATTAATTAAAACCAAGATCATAACAATTTTCAATAAATTTAAAATTTCCCGGGAATTCCCGGGATTTCCCGGGAAATTTGCTGAAAATTTCCCGTTTCCCGGGAAATTTGTAACCCCGGGAAATTGGACGCTCTAGTTTTATCATAATTATCTAATTTGTGGAATAAATATTTTCCAAATTATAATCGTGGATAGGCCCTTTGGTTTATCAAACCAAGTTTCTGTAAGTGTGCGTGTTGCCGCCGCACGTCGCAATTCGAGTTGTCCAAATTTCAACCAATCAGAGTGTAGGTCCAAAATAGGTTCAGCGATGTCTCCAAAATACATTCAATAAGTCCAAAAAGCATCCAAAAAATGTTTTACTCGAAATGCTTATAACAATGAAATGGTTAAATTATTTCCAAATTTCAATAGTACACTTTGTTAAGCATAAATTAAGGCACAAAACAATCCTGAAACGAGCCAAATTAGTTAGACCGTTGATGAAAACAATGCGAAATATGTTGACGCTTTGCATAGTAGGTCCAAAATAGGGCCATATACCCTTTTTTGGTCAATAAGGTCGATGCAAATATTTTTCAAATTTTTTGTCCCTTGGCTCTGGCCGGTGTCCGGGGAGGAGGAGGGGGGGGGGAGCAAAACAAATGGGTAATTCTCCGCCAACTCACACAGCAGTTGCCCCGACCCCTCTTCGATTTGCGTGAAACTTTGTCCTAAGGGGTAACTTTTGTCCCTGATCACGAATCCGAGGTCCGTTTTTTGATATCTCGTGACGGAGGGGCGGTACGACCCCTTCCATTTTTGCACATGCGAAAAAAGAGGTGTTTTTCAATAATTTGCAGCCTGAAACGGTGATGAGATAGAAATTTGGTGTCAAAGCGACTTTTATGTAAAATTAGACGCCCGATTTGATGGTGTACTCAGAATTCCGAAAAAACGTATTTTTCATCGAAAAAAACACTAAAAAAGTTTTAAAAATTCTCCCATTTTCCGTTACTCGACTGTAAAAATTTGGAACATGTCATTTTATGGGAAATTTAATGTACTTTTCGAATCTACATTGTCCCAGAAGGGTCATTTTTCATTTAGAACAAAATTTTTCATTTTAAAATTTCGTGTTTTTCTAACTTTGCAGGGTTATTTTTAGAGTGTAACAGTGTTGTACAAAGTTGTAGAGCAGACAATTACAAAATTTTGATATATATACATAAGGGTTTGCTTATAAACATCACAAGTTATCACGATTTTACGAAAAAAGTTTTGAAAAAGTTGGTCGTCATCGATCATGGCCGTTCATGGTCACCCGCGACAGACACGGACGACGAAACAAAGAGAAACGCAAAAGTAACTTTTTCAAAACTTTTTTCGTAAAATCGCGATAACTTGTGATGTTTATAAGCAAACCCTTATGTCTATATATCAAAATTTTTGTAATTGTCTGTTCTACAACTTTGTAGAACATTGTTACACTCTAAAAAATAACCCTGCAAAGTTAGAAAAACACGAAATTTTAAAATGAAAATTTTGTTCTAAATGAAAAATGACCCTTCTGGGACAATGTAGATTCGAAAAGTACATTAAATTTCCCATAAAATGACATGTTCCAAAATTTTACAGTCGAGTAACGGAAAATGGGAGAATTTTAAAACTTTTTAGTGTTTTTCGTTGAAAAATACGTTTTTTCGGAATTCTGAGTACGCCATCAAATCAGGCGTCTAATTTTACATAAAAGTCGCTTTGACACCAAATTTCTATCTCATCACCGTTTCAGGCTGCAAATTATTGAAAAACACCTCTTTTTTCGCATGTGCAAAATGGAAGGGTCGTACCGCCCTCCGTCACGAGATATCAAAAAACGGACCTCGGATTCGTGATCAGGGACAAAAGTTACCCCTTAGGACAAAGTTTCACGCAAATCGAAGAGGGGTCGGGGCAACTTTTCCCGATTTCGTGTGAGTTGGTAGAGAATTACCCAAATAAATAATGAAATAGCAAGCCATAGTTTCAGCATTTGCATGAAAAAAGTGTTTTAAAATGCATTTTACAGTAGTTCAATTGACGAAAACAAAAATTTAACGAAAACAAAAATTTTAGCAAAAAAAAAAACATAAACATCGAAAATTAAAAAAAAATCAAAATTTTCAAAATTTAACCAAACACAAAAAAAACCTGCAAAATCGTAAATTTAAAAAAATAATCAGAAGATTTTTAAATCAACTCCAACATGCTATAGGTGATTCTAAACGCAGGGAAACGCATTTTTATTTGATTTCAGCTGATTGTAAATAAATTTGAAATTTTGAAGTTTTTCGAAAAAAATACCCCCTTATTTTTCGGGCCAAATTTGAAGGAGGAGGAGGTGGGGGGTGGGGAGAGGGAATAAAAACTTTAAATAAAATTTGTACCAGCCTTTGTAATCCCAATTAAATTGTGGAGCATGGATTTATCTTACACACTCTTCAAACACTTTGTTACAAAATAGTATTTTTCATCAAACAAAAATATTCCTGAGATCATGGAAAATGATCAATTTTCTTAAAGTGCAATGATTTTTAACAGGCAGTCTAGCCATTAAATGATTCTTACACTTATTTTGACCATTAAAGTTGCTGTCATATACAATTTTGTTACAGGGTAATTCTCCGTCAACTCACACAGCAGTTGCCCCGACCTCTCTTCGATTTGCGTGAAACTTTGTCCTAAGGGGTAACTTTTGTCCCTGATCACGAATCCGAGGTCCGTTTTTTGATATCTCGTGACGGAGGGGCGGTACGACCCCTTCCATTTTTGAACATGTGAAAAAAGAGGTGTTTTTCAATAATTTGCAGCCTGAAACGGTGATGAGATAGAAATTTGGTGTCAAAGGGACTTTTGTGTAAAATTAGACGCCCGATTTGATGGCGTACTCAGAATTCCGAATAAACGTATTTTCATCGAAAAAACACTAAAAAGTTTTAAAAATTCTCCCATTTTCCGTTACTTGACTGTAAAATTTTTGGAACATGTCATTTTATGGGAAATTTAATGTACTTTTCGAATCTACATTGACCCAGAAGGGTCATTTTTCATTAGAACAAAATTTTTCATTTTAAAATTTCGTGTTTTTTCTAACTTTGCAGGGTTATTTTTTAGAGTGTAACAATGTTTTACAAAGTTGTAGAGCAGACAATTACAAAAATTTTGATGTATAGACATAGGGGGTTTGCTTATAAACATCACGAGTTATCGCGATTTTACGAAAAAAAGTTTTGAAAAAGTTGGTCGTCATCGATCATGGCCATTCATGGTCACCCGCGACAGACACGGACGACGAAACAAAGAGAAACGCAAAAAATAACTTTTTCAAAACTTTTTTTCGTAAAATCGCGATAACTCGTGATGTTTATAAGCAAATCCCTTATGTCTATATATCAAAATTTTTGTAATTGTCTGCTTTACAACTTTGTAGAACATTGTTACACTCTAAAAAATAACCCTGCAAAGTTAGAAAAAACACGAAATTTTAAAATGAAAAATTTTGTTCTAAATGAAAAAATGACCCTTCTGGGTCAATGTAGATTCGAAAAGTACATTAAATTTCCCATAAAATGACATGTTCCAAAAATTTTACAGTCGAGTAACGGAAAATGGGAGAATTTTAAAACTTTTTAGTGTTTTTCGATGAAAAATACGTTTATTCGGAATTCTGAGTATGCCATCAAATCGGGCGTCTAATTTTACATAAAAGTCCCTTTGACACCAAATTTCTATCTCATCACCGTTTCAGGCTGCAAATTATTGAAAAACACCTCTTTTTTCGCATGTTCAAAAATGGAAGGGGTCGTACCGCCCCTCCGTCACGAGATATCAAAAAACGGACCTCGGTTTCGTGATCAGGGACAAAAGTTACCCCTTAGGACAAAGTTTCACGCAAATCGAAGAGGGGTCGGGGCAACTTTTCCCGATTTCGTGTGAGTTGGTAGAGAATTACCCTACAACATTTAATCAGAATCAGGATTTGATTGATTTCCAATAAATGTTTAATATACCAACGATTTCCTGGGAAATCATTTGAAAATTTTCTGTTTCCCGGGATTTTGTGTCCCTTTAGTTTGAACTAAAAAATCAGCGTTTGAATTCACTGTGGTGCAGGATTTGTATATTGTATTATTTTTACGAAGTTTTACGGTTTGGCCAAAGTTTAAAGCCGAGAGTAAATTTCACGGAATACGTAGCTACCATGAAATCACGAAAAGTCACTAGCTCTAAACATAACCGGTGATTATTTCTCTTCTGGATTTGATTTGAAGACCTCAAAAATAAATATATGACACTTTTTATAGTTGGATTTTCAGCATGACTCCCGATGTCAGGCATCATCCCACAATGCTAAAATCTAGTTAAATCTCCGTCTGCTCGCGACGGTGCCCCGAGATCGAACCACAATGGCGAGAAAAATGGCGTCAAAAAGGGCCAACTTGTAACAACGTTGTAAACAAGTTAGAAATAAATTACATTCATTACAACCTGCGACGACCAACCCTCGTGGAACCTTTGCAGAAAAGAGTGAACAAAAAAGCAAAGCTATCGTTCCGTCTATCGAGGAGGTGCACCGTCGTCGTTTTTTGAAAGTTTCCCGCTCTCTTTTTCCAGGACCAGAGAACCGGCCATTTTTGCATATTATCCGGTCTGTGTATTCTCCCGGCGCGGTTGTTGTTGTGGTTCGCTGGTTGGAAAAACATTTGCAAACGATTTTTTTTTTGTTCAGCTTCCTGCCTTTGAATGTACCGTTGGGGGCGATCCTTGCACATGCAAAAGTTACTTTTTCATCGTCAGTGGTTTTTTACCCCAGCCAGCCATGTTTGCTCCACCGGAAGAGTTTCACTGCGAGGGGGGACGATTGGGGAAATCGAGTTGGAAACTACACCGCGATCGAAAGTGGGGATTTGCCGTTTGTTATCCCGGTACAACAACTTTAAAACAATCAAATACCTCGTAATGAGTTTAAAACAATCTGCATGGGGGGATGGTGAGTTCAACGCAATTTGCATTACTTCAATAAAGTATAATAATATATAAAACGTGGCGAAAACGATTTTGATGGACACCGTAAAACCACCAAAAAACACCTTCCTCAACCGAGTCATAAATCTTGCTCACCTTTCAATCCCCACAAAAAACCTTCCCGTAATCGCAACTCGGAACGCCAAAACTAAAACGATTAACACATCGCGATATCTGACCTGTCGCTATCTCTTACCCCCGAAGATATTTTTGCGCCCAAAAATTGCGATTTTCCGTGCAGTCATCATCGTGGAACCTGTTTGAATCGCGTTGCCAGGCTAATTTGTCGATACTTTGGAGAGGGTGATTGGCAACGCCACGGTACATCGCGCAACCGCCAGCTTTCGTATATCTTCCCAAAGTTGTCCCTTGTACGGAACAACAGTTTCCTTATTTGGGAAAAAACGGTCACGTCAAGTACGCGGTTTCGTGGTACGGCTTTTTGGCGATGCTCCAAATATTTGCGGAGGAGCAGTGGATGGAACCGGTTTCCTGTTATTTTGTAAGGTGCACAGAAAAAAAATGATGGTAATATTCATCAGGAAATGGTGACAGATTTTGTGGCAAAATAAATGATAAATTTTACCCCAGAAAATGATGAATTTTCATCAGTTTTTGATGAATATTCATCAGGTTCACATTTTCACACATTTTTTATGTAATATTACACAAATAAAGAGGTAATATTCAACCTACCAAATTTTCAACAATCCAAACTTTTTTTTTCTGTGTGGACCTTGTATGAGATGTCTGGTGGGAAGGTTTTGACTTATGGTTGAGAAAGTTAACTGATGCTTAGGAGAGTGGCATGATACAAGATCAGTTAAGGACGAAAAAACAATGTCATGAAAACTTTTTTTAGCTCTCAATTTTACGGAATCGATTATTTTTTTGAAAAAAATATTTGAATTGAAAATAAAATTAAACATTTGAAATCTTACATAAAGCTCTAAATTTTTTTGTTTTGTTGAAAAGGTTGTAAGATTAATAACAAAAGTCTAATCTTGAAAAAACGTTTTTTTTTTGCTAAAAAAAACCTTTACTTGTCAAGCCGTATCGTTGAAAAATATCTATTTCATTAACTGTTTTTTTAACAACACTAACAAATGAAATCAAACATTTAAAAGTGTTCTGCTAAATTAAAGTTTCGGTGAAATATTCCGCATTATTTTTTCACTTTAAATATTCAATATTTGAGATAAGTTTGATTTATATTTTTTGACTTATTTTGCGTAGGTTTCATTCAAGGTTGTTAATGATAAAATTATCGAAGTTTGATAACGATAACAATTATCTATCGTTATCGTTATTTCGATAATTCTATCGGCGATAATGTTATCGACGATAACGGACGATAACTTAGTTTAAATATAATTCTAAAATTGACTGAATCTAACCAAATTATCAAAATTTGTTAAAACTTCAAGCTTTGAAATTACATATATTTTGTTATGTTTTCTTTTAAGTTTTTCTTAGCTTGAAAAATTGATATAATACGTAGAGAAAATGTGTATCAATTTAAATTTTATTTATGTTTTGCATGCAAAATACTAAAATTTTCACAAAATAATGCATTTTTTCGAAGGGACTCACATTTAATGAAAAATTCAGAATTTTAAAACTATGGTATTTTGATTTTTTGGTTTTTTACTAGAAAAAGTTAAAATGGTTAAAATCTATGAAAAATTTCGCTATAACCAAAATTTAAGTGTTTTTGCAAAACAAAGTAATTTGAAGCCTAACATTTCAGAAAAGTGTATCGCTTTCAGACAATTGACAGTTTACATAAGGTGTAAGAGAGATACCTTCTTGTTTGAAAAAGTTATGCGCACTTTTGCAATGGAAGACACGATTTGTTGAAATATAAAAAAAATGAACCTATAGGAAAATTTAAGTTTGTTTTCGAAAAAAATATGGTGCATATTTTGTGAAAATTTTAGTACTTTACAAAAAATCTTTAGTTAATAGAAATGCATACCAAATTTTTGTTCGATTGATACCTATATTGCAAATTATGAAAATTTTAATATTTTCGAAAAATTACGATGTATTATGAAAATTTTAGTATTTTAGGAAATAAAAAAAGTGGAATATTACTTTAGTTCTATTTAAGTTTTTTTAATTCTCTAAAATATTTAAATTTTCTTTAAAAAATATCGCATGGTTTAGTAAAATATTTTTCAAATTATTAAAATTTATGTATTTCCATAACATACGGTATTTTGTGATTTTTTAAAGTATTTATACTATGAAAATTTATCATGATATGGTTGGATCAGGTATATTTTAGTGAGATATTAAAAAAAAAAACTAAAAATTTACTATCGTCGATAAGAATAAAGCCGATCGAATTGTCGAAACAACTATAGCGATAACTATTATCCTTATCGTTAGACGCTAATATTATCGACGATGAAATTATCAATTAACAACCTTGGTTTAGTTATGGGAATCACAAAAGGCGAACACTTTGATATGAATGATAGAATTTTTGAACTCCTTTCCATATCATCAAAAATATCGCTTTTTAATTTTTAAAACATTTTAAAATTTTAATGAAAAGGATACAAATCCAATATTTTTATGGATTTGCGGAGTTGTTGAAAAATAATAATGAAAATTCCTTCAAAATACCCAATTTCAATTCAATACCTCATTTTTTTTACTTATGATATTATGTTCAATGATTAAATATCAAATCGTTTTATAATTAAAGTGTTTTAAAAGGTACTTAAACATGGGGGGGGGATAGGTTTACATGTTTACATGTGTAAATTTTTTTTTGATTTTTGGAAATTAAAAACAATGGCGCAAAACGGAAAAAAATAATATTTTCATAAATGAGCAACTCTCTACGAAATCTGGCGATTTCGACCATTTTTATTTTGTTTTTTTTTTTATTTGGCTCAAACTTTGTGGGGGCCTTCCCTATGTCCAAAGTAGCTAGTTTTATTTTCTTTGTAAAAAAATACTCGCCGATCAAAACAAAAAAAAAAACGAAGCTATTTTGTGTCATTGGTTCACCCATACAAGTCTCCATACAATTTTGGCTGCTGCCCATACAAAAATGGTACGTAAATATTCAAACAGCTGTAACTTTTGAGTGAATTTTCTGATCAATTTGGTGTCTTAGACAAAGTTGTTGGTATTGTTGAGGACTATTGTGAAAAAATAGGTACACGGATTTTTTTTTGCAGATTTTATAATCTACTTTTTTTAAACTCACGTATTTTGAATCTATGACATATCCCCGAAACCCACATTCCCTAAAATACATTTCTCCGAATGCCACATCACCGAAAATACACTTTCTCGAAATGTCCATTACCCGAAAATCACTTCCCCGGTCACATCCCCAAATTGCCACTTCCCCTAATTTTCCACATTCCTCAAAATCATTTTTCCGAATGATCATATTCCCGAACGGACATTTCCCCGAACGACACTTCCCCGACAGCACGACAGCATCGATTTGATACATTGATCATTTCGCAAAAAAATGCTATTTGAATAAAGCTTCGTCGATTTTTGCATTTATTCAATACCAATGCACAGGCAAAATTAAGTGGGACAAATTGATAACTCCTATATTTGACGTCCTTGCCAAAGAGTGTCTTTGGAAGAGTAGCTGTACTTGATAAGGGCTATATTTTGAAGTTATTGACAAACAAGGTGACGACCTTTCAGGGGGTGTCAACCAAAATCTAGCTTTGTTGGATGACGTTTTAGGGCTTCGGTGTCTTCGGCAAAATTGTAGAGAAGTGAATTTTATGAAAGTTAGTTGAGATTTTTAGAATAGGCTGCCAGTTCTTCGATATCGGTAGTCTTTGAAACAAGCATTACAATATTTGTATGGTAAGTTTTCTTGGAAAAATCTTTCTTCAACGATGCTACCTGGCTTAAACGAACATAAAATCTAGTTTTATATTTTTTTGTGATCCTAGCTTTTTCAACCCCAACACCATTCGTTTCATTAGAAAATTGCTCGTTTCCGTCCAGTTCATCAAGACGCAAGTGGAGCTTTCAAAGTGAGTTCTTGCTATTGAATGCACTTCCCTGAACACCACCATCTCAAAACAGCTGAAATAGCAATTTCCCGTCACACCATCGCTCTAACCAAAAAGGACATTTCGTCGGTGCATTTTTCCCCCCTTTCTTCAGTCCCGGGCAATCAGTGCACTGTGTTCTTCCTGAATCGGCAATTTAATTCCGGATTTTTGCTACGTAAACACTACCCCCGTTTCGTTCGCCGGGAACCCGGTTCGCATCGCTGATGAGAGGCCGTCCCGGCCAGACCGCAATTCTTCCGCACCAGACAGCCGGCGAGAAAAGCGCTTTGCATTAGAAATGAGTTTGACGTTGATTAACATAATAATAAAAATTGTGTCGTTCTTTCGGGCAAGTTTATCGCGAACAAGGAGGAAAGCTCGCTGCCAGAAAGTCAAAAACCAATCTAGCAAAGCGACTCGTTGAAGAACTCTGTGCGGCGTGCTTGCGATGACGGACTGCAATCGACGACGAGGGCGATGACTAAAGCTAGGCAAACATCGTGTATCTCTTAGTGTCTTATTGCTGAAGAAGATGCAACGAGAAGGGGATTCGTCTAAGGTGTGCTTTAAGCAGGCACACTGGGAAAGTTTTGAGTTTTTTTTTTTTGAAAGTTTGACAACAGATGACATCTTCTTTGTCGAACATAGAGAATACCCGCACAAAGAGGAGCGCGTAAAACGCTCGTTGAGCAGTTACCAATACAGCTTAATATTCGACGCGTCGAGGTTAGATCTATGATGAAATTTTACGTCTATCAATTTTCAACGAGTCCCACTGTTCGCACCGCTCGAAATGCCCGGGAAATTTTCATACATTATTCCATTATCGGAATGTGCAGTCTCCTTCAGGAACTCGCTCGCTCTTTCTCCTCTTTTGTGTATGTAAGTATGTGTGTGTATGATTGCATACATCCAACGACATTAGAAGAGAAAGGAGGGAGATTCACAACGAAATTCCTTCTGGGCTTCCTCGAGACTCCTTTTGGAGCAATGGCATTTGCCGGCTCCAGCAGATTGAGTGGGAGTTGGGAGCGCCTCAATAGACTGCAATCAAAATGCCGAGCTGAAAGGGATTCTTTTGTCGAAAGTAGTGTGCACACATCCAGTTGCTTGCTATATAGAGTATAGTGCATGTGCTTTGTGTGCCCCTCCTTGAAAGGGATTTTGTTGCAATTCAACGGGAAATATTTGAAGATCAACTACAATGCATGTAATAGTTGCGTTTCATAGTGCATTTTGCAGTAAAACCCCCGGCAAAGTTGGTCTTGATTAATGAAGAATGCTGCAACTAGTTTGTGATTGCCTGATTTGACATATACAATTCTGTCAGTCCGATTAAAATTAAAAAAAAAACAACACAACACAACATAACATCATTTCTCGGTGACCAAAACAATATGGGAATTCATTTATACACAGAGAAAAATCAGTAAAAAATCATAAACAAGCGTTCATAAAGTAGGAAACCTTGAAGAAAGTGTGCAAATTGAATGATACGTTTTTTTTTTAATTTATCTTGACTTTTTTTTTTGAATTTTTCTTTCGTTTTTGCCAAAGATGTTTCAATTATTTTTCAAAGTTTTTTTAAGGGCCAAAACAATATTTTGTGAAAAAATAAATAAATCTGATTTCAAGTGCAATAAGCTAAAAACAATTTAAAGGGCATTTCCCAGCGTTTATAATCATTTTTAACAGGTGTGAGCTAGTTAAAAAAATATTTTGATATTTTTTGTGAATTTTGTTGTTTAGTACCACCAAAAGATTTTTTTTCTTCAAGGGGTTACATACATGTAGAAAATCACAAAATTTCATATCACAGAAAATTTATTAAATCAACTTAAGCCACCACCGGAGACGGAAAATCGTCCACCCGCCCAAGTTTCATTTCTATCACCAGAACATGAAATTGACTCGATAGATTGCTTTCAAACTGTTCCAATACCTAAAGTAATATATCTTGAACAAACTGAAAGGTTTTCAATGTTATCTGTTGAACCCTTTTGTTACATTGCAAGTTTGAAATTATAATTTTGCTAGATTGATTCGCGAATGTATGGGGAAATATGAAATCGTTGCCTTTGCTAAGCTATTTCTCCGATACGGCTGAAGGAATACTAGTTTTTATTGCTACAATTCCTTTTTGAATAATTTACGTTTCCAAAATGCCTATATGTGTTGAAGAAAATCTTTCGCATTTAGGAGATTTGTTAGTTCAAAATTTTGAATCGATTTTTTCAGCGGCCGCCATTGCAGAACCACTGGTTGATCAAGATTTTCACCTTCGCCAGCGGACGGCGTCGTTTGCCTGCTGTCGTTACTATGGCCACGCGAAGTTTGTTTGGCGCCCGCGAACAGGGTGCGCG
>NC_051863.1:145813680-145863680 GCF_015732765.1 Culex quinquefasciatus | reverse complement strand
GCCAAAAATTCGTGAAACCATCTGAATTCTACAAACTTTTGAACTAATTTATATCCTCCCTCCCCTTCACCATTCAGAATTGTTAGATTTCCGTCTGCCAGATTTTTCCAGATTTTAAATCGATACTTTGCCAGATTTTTTAAAATTTTGACCTGTTAACCCTGGTCACAATATTTCGAGATGGGTTAGACTAAATTGGATGAAATTTGGGGTGAAGACTCGCAAGACATATCCCGTGTGCTTGACCAATCCCGATTTTGAAATTTTGTATTTTTGAAAAAACACAAAAATCAAAAACTTTTAATAATCTTTTTTTTTTTAAATGAACTTCTTGAAAATCATCGTCATGCACACAGGACCGGTTTAACGAGTCTTTAGCAACATTTTGAACCAATTTGGTCAAGGCCAGCCTTAAGATATCGTGGCACCCGTTTTTTGAAAATGCTTCATATATTCTTCAAATATATTTTGTTAAAATTAAAAAAAAAAAATGTTTATTTTAATGTCCTGAAAACAGATTTTTCAAAATATTGAAGTTTGTGCTTGAACCAACCCCTGACATTTGTGCCGATTCACATATATTTAACTCCTTAAACTTTGAAATTCTGATAATTTATGATTGCAAACTTTCTCCATTAAAATGATGAAGTTCTGGCTTTTTATTGAATTATTTATTTATTGTTTTTTTTTGAATCCAACCTCATCAAATTGCACGAATAACACTTAAGTGCTCATAACTTTTGATCGGGTTATCAGATTTCAATGTTTTGGACTCGTTGAAAAGGACTTTCAAATATCCTTCTAAAAATGACGTGTTTTATTACAAAAACCACCCTTTTTACAATCTTCCGGACTTTCCTCCAAACTGTTTTTTATCATAGTTTCTGAAGTATATTACTTAACTTCATAATAATTGAATGCGAATTTTTCGGTGTACACATTCACTTCCAAACACACACACATACTTATTTATTAAGTGTTTAACTCTGAGTCGATATGCATACGTCAAGGTGAGTCTAAGAGCTCGTATTAAGAAGTTCATTTTTCGAGTGATTTTATAGCTTTTTCTCATTAAGGTAAGGAAGGTATAATTGGTCACATGACATTATATTCAATTGTTTAAATATACTATTACACGGATTGGAGATTTATCGTGAGAAAAAATAGAAAATTATAATAACGTTTCGAAAAAACTTCGGATAATGAAATATTTGGATCATCGAATCACGTAAAACATTGTTTTATTCTCTTGTTTCTGTCCCATGAGCTCATTTATGACTTTAAAGATTGTGTAAAGTCAATCTTCTCATCCTCCTCCTTAAGCTCATTTTCCTTCTCTGTAGAAGCTATAATAGAATCTATTAGGTTTTTTTTTCATTTTTGAAATCTTTATAATTGCTGTTGGAATTTTATATAAATTTCATGTTTTTAGTAATTGATCACACACCAGCGTGATTAGTTGGTTTTTTTATTATTGACAGAAAATTATTTTTATTATTCAGTTTTTTTTACAAAATCCCTTGATCTACATTAATTTTGCTTACATTTTCTCCGGGACTGACCCCAAAAATGCCTTTTCAGATTTATAATTAAAAAGAGGTTAGGATCAAGAGTTCAATTAGGCCATACAAATAAAACCACAGTGAAAAATAAATCTTGTTTTGCTGGGAAACAAATAAATTCGTTCTAAAATTTTGCAAAGTGTCAGATCAATAAAATAGCAACCAAATTTATATAAACTATTTTTTAACATTTTCTACAGCTTGCTGTTGGAAATGCTTCTCTAGATTAATTTCAAACCCTTGCCATACTGCAAAAACAATTTCTGCAAGTACATAAACAAGAGTGCACCCATAAATTTATCAATTGTCGCGCGACGGAACCTTGAGGAGCTCGCCCCAGACGACGACCTCGTTCCAGTTTCGAGGCGCACTCAGACGTCGATGGGTGACTTTTGCTGTGGTGAGTTTCTCGCTTGAAAGGGCTCCCCCTGTAGGATGACCAGAGCGCAGAGCTTAACTCACGTTGCTCTGTCTTTATTGAGAACTCTCAACACGAGCGCTCGAGTAAGCAGTGGCGACTGATGCTCACGAGCACACGCGAGCTTGTGAGCTGCTGCTCGCGCTCACTTGTAGTGTGCAACTTTTGCACCACTGGGTCTCTAGATGCGCTGGTCACCTTAGTGCCTTCTACAGTATGGAGATGTTGGTTTGCGAGTCACAAATATCGAATCAGAACATCCGCCAAGAACTGTTGAGGAGCCTCATGTCTGGCGATAACAAGTCATCCAGAGACAAGGGGGATCGGTGTCCCGAAGAGAGGCAAGTGCTTGTTACTTGACTCGAGAATGTAACGTGTCTGGTGTACACACAGTACGTACTTGAGAACCGGGTGTTTGTGCATGTGAAGACACTTCTTTTTTCCTACTTTCTTCCCGTGTACCATGTTGATTTTCTACAGTTTGGGCTCGAAAAGTACGACAAGATTTCAGAACAGTCTATCGTACCGTAGCAAACGAGTCCTGACCGTCCCAAGCTCTTCTATGCCAAACTCCAGAACTCTCGTGATGTGGCGTCTGCTCGAACTGACTCTCATGTCTGTAAGTGTGTGTGTCGCTTCTGGTGTTCAGCTGCGCCAACATTGACTGATGTTTGCACATGTTTTAATGTGTTTGAACATCAGACAATTTATTGCCAGTTTGTTTCACTTGTCTCGGAGGGCACACTGAACTCCTGGTGATGTCTCCCGACCCCTTTCCACCCGTTGCCGAAGCTGTCACTTTGGAAGGTCCTAGAATCGAGGACTCAGCTTCTACCTTCAGGAGACACGCTGTCTAAGAAGAGGGATGAAATGCTTGGAAGGAAACTTTGTGCGCGCACACACTAGTCAGTGTTTAATTAGTGCTGCTGCTTCCTGCCTTACAGTCAGTCGCGGCTCCTGTTTTGTGAGGATGTATTTTCGATAGATTATTTTAAGTAGGTTACGGGGGTGAAACATCCGTAGTAATGCAACACAGCAGTGGCTTTCAGCTTATTACTTTGAATTGCTTTTTGAGCTGCTGACATATTATTCATTTAGTAGAAATGACGCCAGAAGGTTTTACAAAGAATACAAAAATACAAAAATACAAAAATACAAAAATACAAAAATACAAAAATACAAAAATACAAAAATACAAAAATACAAAAATACAAAAATACAAAAATACAAAAATACAAAAATACAAAAATACAAAAATACAAAAATACAAAAATACAAAATACAAAAATACAAAAATACAAAAATACAAAATACAAAAATACAAAAATACAAAAATACAAAAATACAAAATACAACAAAAATACAAAATACAAAAATACAAAAATACAAAATACAAAAATACAAAATACAAAAATACAAAATACAAAAATACAAAAATACAAAAATACAAAAATACAAAAATACAAAAATACAAAAATACAAAAATACAAAAATACAAAATACAAAATACAAAAATACAAAAATACAAAAATACAAAAATACAAAAATACAAAAATACAAAAATACAAAATACAAAAATACAAAATACAAAATACAAAAATACAAAATACAAAAATACAAAAATACAAAATACAAAATACAAAAATACAAAAATACAAAATATAAAAAATACAAAAATACAAAATACAAAATACAATACAAAATACAAAAATACAAAAATACAAAAATACAAAAATACAAAAATACAAAAATACAAAAATACAAAAACAAAAAATACAAAAATACAAAAATACAAAATACAAAAATACAAAAATACAAAATACAAAAATACAAAAATACAAAATACAAAAATACAAAAATACAAAAATACAAAAATACAAAAATACAAAATACAAAAATATACAAAATACAAAAATACAAAATACAAAAATACAAAAATACAAAAATACAAAAATACAAAAATACAAAATACAAAAATACAAAAATACAAAAATACAAAAATACAAAAATACAAAAATACAAAAATACAAAATACAAAAATACAAAATACAAAAATACAAAAATACAAAAATAAAAATACAAAAATACAAAATACAAAAATACAAAATACAAAAATACAAAAATACAAAATACAAAAATACAAAAATACAAAAATACAAAAATACAAAAATACAAAATACAAAATACAAAAATACAAAATACAAAAATACAAAAATACAAAAATACAAAAATACAAAAATACAAAAACAAAAATACAAAAATACAAAAATACAAAAATAAAAATACAAAAATACAAAAATACAAAAATACAAAAATAAAAATACAAAAATACAAAAATACAAAAATACAAAAATACAAAAATACAAAATACAAAAATACAAAATACAAAAATACAAAAATACAAAAATACAAAAATACAAAAATACAAAAATACAAAAATACAAAAATACAAAATACAAAATACAAAAATACAAAATACAAAAATACAAAAATACAAAAATACAAAAATACAAAAATACAAAAATACAAAAATACAAAATACAAAAATACAAAAATACAAAAATACAAAAATACAAAAATACAAAAATACAAAAATACAAAATACAAAAATACAAAATACAAAAATACAAAAATACAAAAATACAAAAATACAAAAATACAAAAATACAAAAATACAAAAATACAAAAATACAAAAATACAAAATACAAAAATACAAAAATACAAAAATACAAAAATACAAAAATACAAAAATACAAAATACAAAAATACACAAAATACAAAATACAAAAATACAAAATACAAAAATACAAAATACAAAAATACAAAAATACAAAAATACAAAATACAAAAATACAAAAATACAAAAATACAAAAATACAAAAATACAAAAATACAAAATACAAAAATACAAAAATACAAAAATACAAAAATACAAAAATACAAAAATACAAAATACAAAAATACAAAAATACAAAAATACAAAAATACAAAAATACAAAAATACAAAAATACAAAATACAAAAATACAAAAATACAAAAATACAAAAATACAAAATACAAAAATACAAAAATACAAAAATACAAAATACAAAAATACAAAATACAAAAATACAAAAATACAAAAATACAAAAATACAAAAATACAAAAATACAAAAATACAAAATACAAAAATACAAAATACAAAAATACAAAAATACAAAAATACAAAAATACAAAAATACAAAAATACAAAAATACAAAAATACAAAAATACAAAAATACAAAAATACAAAAATACAAAAATACAAAAATACAAAAATACAAAAATACAAAAATACAAAAATACAAAATACAAAAATACAAAAATACAAAATACAAAATACAAAAATACAAAATACAAAAATACAAAAATACAAAAATACAAAAATACAAAATACAAAAATACAAAAATAAAAATACAAAAATACAAAAATACAAAAATACAAAAATACAAAATACAAAAATACAAAAATACAAAAATACAAAAATACAAAATACAAAAATACAAAAATACAAAAATACAAAAATACAAAAATACAAAAATACAAAAATACAAAATACAAAAATACAAAAATACAAAAATACAAAAATACAAAAATACAAAAATACAAAAATACAAAAATACAAAAATACAAAAATACAAAAATACAAAAATACAAAAATACAAAAATACAAAAATACAAAAATACAAAAATACAAAAATACAAAAATACAAAAATACAAAAATACAAAAAAAAAACAAAAAAATAAAAATACCATATTCTCACTATCAATTACAGCAAACCAGATCAAGCGAATCCACTCGTCTGAAGGACGCTCCCCCACTCAATCCAGTCTGGGTCTAGGCTTCACCATCACCCCCTCTCCTCATCCCCACTTGAAAAAAGGGCCTACCCAAATATGAAACACTTTACCTTAATATGCATTGCATATCCCCGGGAATCCAAGTGCAAGTGCAACGAGCCGAAATTTTCATTCGCCAGACAAGGCTGGTATTTTTTTCGGGACTTACAACTCAAAAGGAGGTGTGGTTTTTTTTTAAGAAATTCAACTCCAGATTCGTAGTGCGCTCTTTTGAAATGTTACCCGTCGTCGGCAGACGGCCCCAGTCTGGAAATTGAACATTTTTTGCGGTTATGCATCTTATCTTGCACTTTCAGATTTCATTTTCAATACAACTTCTTATTTTTTTTTCGCTCTATGGTGTTATTGCATCACAGTGCATTCTTGCACAGCTCCGTCGGCGGTTCGGTTTTGATTGCTTTCTTTGCGCAATAAAGAAGTTCTTGGCCCGTCCTGGACGTTTGTGTGCGGCTGTGTTTTGTCTGTCGAAAAACTATCGAGGGAGTAGGGGAGGATAAGTGGGGTGAAGAGGCCACCAAAAGGAAGGGTTTTCCCCTGGTCCAGGAATGGTGAATGAAATTTGCATTGCATTAAGGAAATGAATTGAAGCGAATTAAATATTTAAATTAAATAAAATTATCCACCGGAAACTGCATTGCCGGGCACCCGTTGAAAAGGGAAGGGGGTGGAAAATGAGCTTATGGCATTTTGGGGGAGGGTAGAAGGGGGGTTGATTGAATTTTAGTGTGCCACTCGAGTGGAAATATTTTGGTTTTCCCTTTTTTTCTTCTCCAATTCGGCAAGACTGATGATGAATGCCGTCTCGAGCAAGTGGATCGTAATGACTTAATTTATTCTTTACTTTCTTCTCTTTTCAGGTAATGGAATGCGGTGATTGGTGCACGATGCAATGATGTCGAGACGAAAGATGAGTTTTTATAGTTTTGAGATAACTTAATCAGAAGATACTGGATTTATAGCAATGTTTCTTCGCACAATTATCTTTTCGGATAAAAAATAATTGAAATTCAAAAGGATTGAACAGCAAACAAATCTATACCACTCTATTTGTCACCACCAACCAGTTCATTTAGGAAAAAAAAAACTTAATTCCCACTCCAAGCCTAACCATGTCATCAAGCCGTTTGTTGATTTCCGGGTTTCACCGGGTACCTGAAGTCAACAAACACCATTCTGAAAAGGGTAGGAGGTCCCCACCAAATTGTAACCACCTCGTGGTAGCATATTGCACCCTGCTCCAAAGGAAACCCCCCTTCCCGGCCACGTACGTGAATGGCACCTCTAATTGCTTATTTGAGTTTTTCCCCCTTTCCCGGTGTCGTGGGGGTGGCGACGGCAACAGGAAACCATTGCGCGCCATCAAGATCATCAACCCAATCGACACCGTCAGGACCGTTGTTGCGTGGGGAAAGGACTTCGGGTCTGACTGGCATTATGAAGTTACAGTCGGCTCGAACCTGGGCCAACGACCATTAGCACGCGCAATCCGGCCAACCCTTGGTTATTTGGTGGATGTGAAAGAAATTGATTTTTTTTTTTGGGAAATTTTGATGACTTGCCATAAAAATTCTTGAAAACTTCAAAAAATTAAACAAAAAAAATTAAATTTGAACCTCCCATGCAAATTTTAATCTAACTTTGGCACACCAAAGGATACCGTCGCAGGTTGATTTCCGCTGTCGAAAGGGGATCGCTCCGCTTCGCCGTCATAATAATCAGAAGTCAATCAACGTGATTTTCGTCGTACCGTACTTCCCGGGCGTAAATGAAGTACCTTCGCCAGGAGGACGAGGAGGAAGTGCGGTGTTAATTAACGCGAATCAAACTAATTTCCATTCATCTAATTGAATGCCCGCTGCTGCTGCTGCAAAGGAGAGTGAGTGAGCCTTGCCTATCAAATGAATACGATACGTTAGTGAATCCGGGGAACGGGGAAAAGGGCGTTGCGAAACTTTGTGAAAATTGGGTAACAATAAGGAGCTCTTGTTTGGTGAAACGTGCCCGATCATGAAAGGCACCCGCGTGAGGAGCACCCTTAGTTAGGGAAATAACATGGTAATACAATTCATTTGCACCAAATTTGAGCCAGGAGGTACTGAACTCGATACAATGCGGCGGAAAAGGTCAAGTTGTTCAAGTCGTTAGGAGTTGCCAACAATCTTCCGCGATTCCTTCGGGAAGTTATGAATATTCCGGTTGAGAAGGGGGACAATTACTATCTAACGAAGCCGTTTTCACCCCCGCGAGGGAGTTTCCTGTGGTCGCGTGGCACGTGCTGCGAATTTTGCGGACAATATCCGTGTACGAGTGACATACACCGCGGTGGTGGATCGCCGGGACTTGATTTCGTATTCAAAGGTATGGAAATTGCGTTACCGCGGGATACTTTCCCGACGAGGTGAATGTTGTTTTGCATAGGAATATTGATTTCGTGAGGGAAAGGATCGTGCGTGGAATTTATTTTGAAATGAAAGTAAATAGAAATGTAAAAATCTAAGTAAATCATACATGATCTGTTGAAAGCAGACTTTAAGTCGACGTCGTCGTGCTATCATGTCGCACCCGCCATTTCGACGTTCCGAGAAAAACGCGTTTCAATGTTTGACCTTGAATAAACAAAAACTAGAGCACGCAATGTAAACAATGACAAACACGTTTTGTTTGGTTGACCATTCTGTGCATTGTCCCGAAGTTTGGTTGTATTTGGTTGCTGGAGTCCCGAGTTATAATTAGAAATGTTTACGGTAGTCTGACTTGTGCGTGCGTCAAACGCATCCTGACCTGAAATCCCTTTGGCCAATTGTCACACTTACATCGATTTTCAGGGAGTGACAAGATAGCACGACAAGATTGAAACTACTTTCATATGTAAAGTGACAAAAATGCACGGAGTTTTTTCGGTTTTTGGTGAATATCTCAGGATTGACAAGTTAGCACGATGGCGACGAAGTATTGAATAAAGTTTATGTCTTTCGACTCTGAAAAAAGTCGAAAAGGATGGTGCGAATTCTCCTTTTTGGAACGGCCTTAAACTGTAAATTTCGAAAAGTTTAACAAATCAACGTTGTCATTAATGTTTGACCTTGAAAAATAAAAAAACAAGAGCACGCAATGTAAACAACAACAAACACGTTTTGTTTGGTTGACTGTTCTGTGCGTTGCCCCGAAGTTTGGTTGAATTTGGTTGCCGGAGTCCCCAGTTATAATTGAAAATGTTTACACTGTTGAGCTTGTATGCGGTCTGACCTGAAATCCGTTAGGTCAGTTGTCGCACTTACATCAATTTTCAGGCTGTGTCAAGATAGCACGACAAGTATTTGGTTTATATTGAGGTGAGGCATTGTGAGCTGCACAAAATGGCGTTCTTTACTCAATCTGGCCAAAAATGCAATACGACAAGTTAGCACGACAGCAACGAAATGAGAATTCGAATAATGACATCGATCGAGCATCGGGCCTGTTTATTCATTTTAAATCAAAATCTACTATCAAAATAAACCGAAACGTTAAATTTTAGACCCACTTCTTATTTTCAGTCAATATTACTATTTTAAATCGGATTGAATTGTAAAAATTATATAAAATAAATAATTAATTTCTATCAAATTTGCCACGATTGTTATGGTGAGAGGATTATCAAATGTTAATAAGCATTGTCAATTTTTGCGATGTTGAAATATTGACATTTTCACAAAATATCAGATATTCTATAAAGATACAAAATAAATTGAGTAATTTCCAAGAATACATTTTTTTGGGGTAATTTAGAAAAAAATTTAATGGAGTGTAAATGCGTACAAAATAATGCTTCGTAAATTGCAAATTATATAAATTTCAGAATTTTGAAAAAAATTGGGCCGATTTTAATTTGAATTTTGAAAATTTAAGTTTAAAAAGAACGGTACCGTGTCAACTTTCTACTCTATTACTCTGAACATAAAAAAATATTTTTCATCAATCGTTATCGATTTAGCTATTTCGGTAAATCTATTGGTGATAATCTTATCAAAAGGGTTAGTAAATCAATAAATTTTTACAATTTTGAGGACAGCGTAAAATTTGTGAAATCACCCAACTTCCGTAAAATCTTGTGAAATTCAACGACTTTCGGAAATAAATGCACAGAAATACCAATTATTTCACCCATAAATGTATTAAACGTGAATTTCTTGAATTAAAAAAGTGATAAAATTTAAAAGGAACCTAATTATGGAAATAGAGTTGTCTTTTAGGAGCAATTCTCTACCAAAACCGGAAATGGATTTTAATTGTATTTTTTTTATTTGACTCAAACTTTCTGGAGGCCTTCCCTATGACCAAATAAGCTATTTTGCTTCATTGGTTCACCCATACAAGTCTCCATACAATTTTTGCTGCTGTCCATACAAAAATGGTATGTAAATATTCAAACAGCTGTAACTTTTGAGTGAATTTTCTGTTCAATTTGGTGTCTTCGGCAAAGTTGTAGGTATTGTTGAGGACTTTTTAGAAAAAAAGGTACTCGGAAAAAAAAATTTGCAGATTTTTTTATCAACTTTTTTTTTACTTAAACTCAATTTCCCAAAATACGTATTTGATGGGGCCGGGCTCGGTCCCGGATGGTTCGATGGGAGGAATTTACACCCACTCGAAGAGTGGCCCAAAAAATGCAGCTAGCACGCACTTACGTGACCGGTTCAGGTGCCACAGCCACCGCCGCGTAGACGTCCAAGACGCCCAGGTAGATTCTTCACTCAAACGGCCACAGCAGAAACACCCAATTCCCACTCAGCTCGGTTGATTGCGTAAGCAAACCAACTTGTAGCACCAAACGGATCACACACGACTTATTTCCTCGCAAAGCACACAAGAGAACCTTTTCCCAGCCACTTAATGCACAATTCTTCACGGCTCAAGTGGACCAACGCACTAATTTTCTGGTGGAAGCACACACAGCCCAGAACTTCACCAGGGATTTCACCACGGCAACCACAAACGGATACGAATTCGGATTATGGATAGAACTAAGATTCGCAGGATAAAGTTAAATGTACTTGTACTAGAGGGGTTTTATTTCGCACAAACTTGGAACAAAAAACTACTTATTTTTTGGATAAAACGCGAGACCGAGATAGCTTCGACCGTGGTTTATTAGGATATGTTCTAGGGGGTTTTGTTGCTCTGATCTGAACCTATCGCGACTTCTACTGCTGACCACTACAGGCTCAGCAATTTTCGTATTTTGTTTCCTACGCAAATTCTACTGCAGTGACCATTCTGAGAGAGATTGGTACACTTTCTCGCGATGACCATTTCAATGATGGTTAAGTTAGGATGGTTCACAAGATCGAAGTGAAAATATTTTTACATTTAAATTAGTTGTTAGTTTTTAAATCTAGGGTTAGTTAACATATTAAACAGTATTTTTTGATTTTCGAGATTTTTTGATATGTTTTAGGAGACAAAGATCCGCAACTTTTGAGCCATAGAGAAACATGGTCAAAAAATCTGCCGCCGAGTTATGAATTTTTGAAAAAATAGTGATTTTGGAAAAATCGAAGTTTCATGCAAAAACAAGATTGACATTATTTTTAATGCAAAATTGAATTTGCAATCGAAAAGTACTTTACATATTTTTTGATAAAGGGCTCCGTTTTCAAGATATAGCCACCAAAAGTTTGATTTTAGCGAAATATTTGCAGTTTTTTTCAATTTTTAAAAATAGTGACCATGAGTGACCATTTCTAAAAAAAAAAATTTTTCAAAAGTTCAGAAAATTTGCTATAAAATTGTCTAAGAGACATCGAAGATTGGACCTCTGGTTGCTGAGATACAGCGGCTTAAAGAAAAAGAAACACGAAAATTGAAGTTTTCTAAGTCTCACCCAAACAGGCCACCATTTTCTAATGACGATATCTCAGCAATTAATGGTCCGATTTTCAATGTTAATACATGAAACATTCGTGAAATTTTTCGATCTTTTCGAAAAAAATACTTTGAAAATTTTTAAATCGAGAATCACATTTTAAAAGGGCCAAACATTGAATATTACGCCCATTTATAATGCTAGTTTTGATTTAAATTTTTTTTCCAAAAATCACTATTTTTTCAAAATTTCATAACTCGGCGGCAGATTTTTTGGACATGTTTCTCTATGGCTCAAAAGTTGCGGATTTTCGTCCCCTAAATCATATCAAAAAATCTCGAAAATCAAAACATACGTATTTTGGGAAATTGAGTTTTAGTGCTAAAAAAGTTGAGAAAAAAATCTGCAAAAAAAATTTCCGTGTACCTATTTTTTGTCATAAGTCCTCAACAATACCTACAACTTTGCCGAAGACACCAAATTGATCAGAAAATTCACTCAAAAGTTACAGCTGTTTGAATATTTACATACCATTTTTGTATGGACAGCTACCAAAATTGTATGGAGACTTGTATGGGTAAGCCAATGACACAAAATAGCTTATTTGGTCATAGGGAAGGCCCCCACAAAGTTTGAGTCAAATCCAAAAATACAAAAAGTAAAAATGGTCGAAATCGGCCGATTTCGTAGAGAGTTGCTCACCAGCAGTGGATGAATCATCTTCAAAAGATAATCTTTGAACCTTCATCAAGAGAAAAAGTCTGTAGGGAACATGGCACTCCTCTCTCTGCAAAAGGAATCTAAAAAAATATCATCTTTGTTATTCGGCGGAACATCTTTTTTTTTCGTACTACTCTTGCAAGTATAACGTCACACGTCAAAAAATGACTTGTCACTTTTTGTAGATGGACAATGTATGTAAACAAAGTGAATGTATCAATTTTAACCGGTCAGATTGATTTTTTGGAGTAGTTCGGGAGCGATTTTCTTTTACGTGATTTGCCTCCTCACTATTTCGCGGGTGAAGAAAGCTCGCAAGCGAAAATGGTTTTTTATTTTGCGATTATTCCATCCCTGATTGATACTTTTTTCATTCCAAATCTCATGTTTGATATTTTTATTTTATTTAGTTTTCATGGACAAAAAAGAATGTTTTTAGTTTTTTTGAATTTTTTGGTGAAAATATAAGTACAATTGACTGCATGGATTGTCACTTTTCACGCTCCGAGAAATATCCTTGAAATTTGGTGTTTTCGAATAGTGGTCCCCGTAAAAATGGCATTGTTTCGGCGTGAAAAGTCATTAAATTTTAAAACGTTAATGAAAATAATAAGAAAAAATTAAAATAAAAAAAAAAAACATGTATCGCGTGACTTGGATTCTTTCTTTGACAAGTCCTTAATAAAACCAATAACTTTGCCAAAGATCGATGTCTCCGTTTTCAAGATACAGTTTTTTTTACAGAATTACTTACAATGTATCATCTAAAGAAAAAGCACAAAAATAAAATTTCGAATCAATTTACTCATTCTTCGGAGAAAAATGAGTCAACTTTTGACTTTGAAATCCAAATATTTCCTGGTTATGAAAAAAGTTTTTTTTCAAGTGCATTCCAAATGCTTCGTATGACATTTCATTTAAATTCAACCATGAACTGCTCCACATATAGAAATAAAAAAGATAAAAATTTTCGCTGTAATTAAATTCAGTTCATTTTATTTGCCGAAATAACAATTTTACGACTAGTGTTAATGGCTGATTCATAGAGAATTGGTGTTCCTTGCAACTATTTCCTTTTCATTATCCGCTTGGTAACAGAAGGTTTTTCAAATGCAATTAAACTTAAAACTTAGGAAAATTCGGCCTACAATCCTAGTGAGATCGAAACAATATTTTCTTTAAGAAAATGAAATAATTTTTT
Source organism: Culex quinquefasciatus (assembly GCF_015732765.1). Taxonomy (NCBI): domain Eukaryota; kingdom Metazoa; phylum Arthropoda; class Insecta; order Diptera; family Culicidae; genus Culex; species Culex quinquefasciatus. The sequence goes on along the minus strand of NC_051863.1, from coordinate 145,850,050 downwards.
TTATGTTAAACAATGTTGTCTTGTTATTTTCTGACTTTTCTTAGAATTTTTAATGTGCTCAATTTCTATTGGTACCGTGTGCCAATAAACCATTAATTTTCCAAATATATCCTTCTAAGCAGAGATACTCAAGGATCAGAATTCAGATTTTGGATCAATTTGGAACATATTGAAATCAAATTCAAAAGATGTAATATTTTCGCTTCTCACATAATCAACTCTTCGATCCATCACTAAATCTATGTGCTTCTAAAATGGTTTATCACCTCCCAACTTGTCAAATTTACAAAACAGTGCAAAAAGCAAGTACACGCTGAAACAAACCACATGAATAATTCAATATTCGGTGTGCGCACGAAGCCATCAGTTGGCTAGGGAAAGAAAAAAAACTTTGTTTTTCCTCCCCTTATCTTCTAATCCACATTAAACACGCTGAAAGGCCCAATCTGTTCATCCCATTTACAGTTTTATTTTGCCTCCTTCTAAGAGCAGGCAACCAGGAAAAAAGCACCCGAAAATATAATTTATTTTAATGGCGAACAAACTGCTCATCATCGCACGCGCGCAATTTATCGAGCCAGTATCGAGGGTAGGGGGAGGAAATTTTCCGTTCTGGGAAAATGTGGGCAAAAAGTGAGCACTTAGCATGTGCGCAATTTTTTCGTTTGAATTTCTCCTCATGTGTGAGTTATTGATGAAGTTTTCCTCGTTAATCTCGACAAGTTGATGGGGAAAAGTGCCTCCCGGTGGAGTGGAGAGTTCGATGGTTTTTATCGGTATTTGAGGTGAATAAATATTTTACTTTTAATGAGATGGAAATTTAGCTGAATTGGTGCCTGTAAAAATTTCCCAAAAAAATTAGACCCGTTCAGGAGCTGAAAGCTCCCACTCAAAGTAATAAATCATTCACCATCACTACTTTGTAACACTTCACTTTCCGGTTTTGGACATCCAGGAAATTTATCAAGCCCATCAAATCAACAGCTGCCAACCTCAATTACCCCCGGGTCGGTACCTCTTGATTGCAGTTTAAATGATGGAAATCAAACGCTCTTCAGGGCACTCACATCATTGATCAAATTACCTTTCCGGAATGAATAATTTCAATTGTTGAGCACACTTGACCCCGAAGCTCGTGTCAAGTTTGACACTCTCCAGCTGTTTCCGGCTAACCGGGTGCAGTTTGTGTGTTTTTTGAATTAGTTTTTGCCACAGTGGTGATGTTTATGGAGCAGAGCTCATTCTCTTGAAGTACAAATTGATGAATCTGTAAACAGTTTGCTGCATTTTATGTGTTACATGGTGCACGGAGAGAAATTGAAAAAAAAATTGAAATTTATTCTTATTTCTGAAATTTGCATTGGTTTCAATGTAGTAAATTTCTGCCAAAAACAAAAATAATGGTTTGGTACACGGAAAGAAGGTTTATCGTGAATCTTGCTAAATTTTGGTTAAAAATCCTAAAAAAATGGCTGTTTTTTCAACCACCATTTTTTTAGCTGGAAATCCTAAAAAAAAATCCTGGATTTGACAGCTGGATCCAGGTCCTGAAAATGATAAATCTAGCAAAATTTTTAGTAAATTTTACTAATTTACAAGCTGGAAAAATGCTGTCAGTCTCAAAAGCTGTATGTTTTGAGAAGGCCTGTTAACTATTTTAGATAGATTTTATGGTATTCTAGAAAATTTTATAGTTAGCCCAGCGAGTTTTTAGGTTGTTTCAACTAGTTTTTTCGGAATCAATCTCAAAATTTTCCATTGATAGCTGCGAAGCCAGGTATTTTCACACATCTTTTTAGCTAGTTTAGCTAACTTTGCCACTAATCTAGGTAGGTGTTTTGGTTGGAATGGCTAATTTTTCCACTATTTCTACCAGTTTTCTTTCAAAAGCCTCCGTTGCTGCCTGCAAAGCACGCATTATTCACCCAGCCTTTTGGCTGATTTAGCTCGTTTCTTATTTGTTCTTGCTTCGTTTTTCGATAAGTCCAGCTAATTTTTCGACAGTTTTAACTGGTAATTTAGAAATCATTTTAAAAATCCCTTGCTGTCTGTAAAGTTATTTTTTATTTTCAAAAAGACTTTTTCTGGTGTAGCATGATTTTTCGCTATTCTTGGTACGTTTTTTGCTAGTCCAGCAAGTTTTTTGGATGTTTCAATAGTTTCCAAATACAAAAATACAAAAATAAATAAATACATTTATACTAAAATACTAAAATACAAAAATACAAAAATACAAATTAAAATGAACATTATTAAACTTAATTTAACTTAATTCAACTTAATTCAACTTAATTCAACTTAATTTAACTTAATTTAACTTAATTTAACTTACATTAACTTAATTTAAATTAATTTAACTTAATTCAACTTAATTCAATTTAATTTAACTTAATTTAACTTAATTTAACTTAATTTAACTTAATTTATTTTAATTTAACTTAATTTAACTTAATTTAACTTAATTCAACTTAATTTAACTTAATTTAACCTATTTCAGCTAAATTTTACTTAATTCAACTTAAATTTACTAAATTTTACCAAACAACTTTTATCAACAATTGAACTAAATTCTACCAAATGTAACGAAATTTCAAAAAATGTATCTTAGTTTAATTAAATTTAACAAAAATTTCTAGATATAACCACACTTGACTAAATTTATTTCTTTAATTATGCTAAACTTAACTTTACTTAATTAAACTTGATTTTTAATTCATCATAATTTAACTAAATTTAATCAAATTTATCTAAATTTTACTGATTTTAACAAAATTTAATCAATTTAACTTAACTTAACAGAATTCTACTTTTTTCTAAATTCAACCAAATGTAATTCAAATTAACTTTCACTTAATTTAAAGTAATTTAACATTATTTAACACTATATTTTTATATGTTTCAAAGGCATAAAGTGCCCTGCTCGTACGGATCTGTCAAACGTTGGCCAGTCTATATCTAGACACTCAGTACCCGCAGCCTCCCCCCACGTAGACAGATGTCCATACAAAAAAAGTGGAGTGTGGGCAAACGCCAGCCTCCACCTCCCCCACCAAAGGGTTCACGACAAAGAGATGCCACCAATCGTCCAAACAAAAATTAGAGGCTCAACTTATAACCTCTTTCCCTCAACACAAAAAAAAACTTCTCACCTAATCAACTGAAGATCTCAGCCCGCAGAAAGTCTTCCTGGCTTTCAATCCATTCACTCACGCACCATCTCCACCTTTTGCACTTGCACTTTCGACTTTCAAACGCAGAATCGTCACAAAACTCCGCGAACTGAGCGGCTTAAACAGGATCAAACACGATACGAGACGTTCTCCTGCTTTGTGTTGGCCTCGAACTGTCAAAAAATCCATGCTGCCGGCAGACATGCATCGGCACTATGAGCTCTTTCTAACGGCACTCAGCTTGTTCTAGATGGCATTTTCGTTTAATGCTTGTTGCTAGGTAAAAATATCTTGTTTTTGGCTTGAATAATGTGTAGAAAACATTGGTTCATTGGAAAACCTGATTTTAGCTATATTTTCATGTAAATGTTCTCTTAAGCTCTCAAGAAGAACTTCTTAAAAGCTCTTTGAGTGCAATTAAGAGTTCTTAACCTATATCTCAGTTGGGTTTCAAAATAATCTCTCAGGGTCTTCGGGAGCCTTGAAGACGTAATTAGCGTATTCTATTCACTGGCACAACATGCTGGGTATCTTCTACGTGAAATGCCAAACAAGTTCTTCTAAAAGAGGAGTTAGAGCGGATGCATGTCTGGCTGCCGGTTCCAGCTAGTTTTTTCGGTAAAAAGTTGGCAAAATTGTGCTGAAACACCATTATTTTTGGTAAAATCTTTCCTGTCATTTTGATTTAGGCTGTCAGTTTTGGATAGCAAATCAGCAATCAGGGTTTTCTATTTCACCAATCCCAAGTTGGTAACCTGTGATTTTAGCTAATTTAACCAAAAAAATCACTGTTCCACCAATTTGAAGCCAGTCAATTTGAATTGGTAAATTTAAGATGGAACTCCTTTCCGTGTCATCAATATAAATGTTTCAGTGTAGGAAAAACCCATGGAAAAGCCTGATTGATGCCACAGAGTTTTCCTTCTCACCTGAGCAGCCCAGCATCCATCCAGGTGAGGAAAATCTCTGCATGCTGGCACGCATTGGGGTTCGTTGCCATGTAAATTATTTCATTAAACATGGCAAAATCCTATTAAAATGAATAATGCAAGCAGTAATTTGCACTTTCCGTCTGGCGCTCCGGCTGGAATGTTGGCTTTCCACCATGGACGATTCGTGCTGCCGCCACTTTTGGAACCCCTTTTTTCGAGGGCCCTTCGAAATCGATTACCTTCCGCCAGGATTTTTCGCTTTCCACTTGCCTGCAAATGAGTGTTTGTTCAATTTACGCAAATTGCATTTATTCATTTTCGATGTGTGTTTTTTTTTTCTTCGACCAGGCAGTCAGTCTGAGTCACTATTCGTGGTCCAATTTACATTGTTTCAGAGGTAGGGAGTGAAATTGCACTGAAATTACATTGCACAATTCGTTAAGAGTTGCGTAGGCTTGATGGGAGAGGGAAGCGGGAAGCATTGTGGCATTGTGTTAATATGCAATTACACTACTCGACAAAACAAAACTTGTGTCAAGGGATTGACGATATCTCATCGGTTCCTCAGAGAAAAGGCATCCCCGAATCCGATGCAATCGACAGAATTTGATTTTATGTCCACGCGGACTGACGAGAAGCTGGTAAATTTTTTAACATAAAAATCGAACAATTTAAAAAAACTTGCGTCTCCTCCCAACCATATGAGCCATCTACAAAAATATGGAGGCGCCTGGTGCATAGCCATTTCCTTTAAGCACAACGGAAACAACCAATACAAATGTATAAAAAGTTGTCAAGTTCGGGGGGTCCACAGCTAGCATTTTTTGTACGATTATAAAAATAAATATTAAAAGTTTAAAATTAAAATATTTGAAAAACATTTTTTTTAAATATATTTGTTTACTAAAATTTTATGTTTCTCAAAGGTCTATGGGTACTTCGGGATGTCCATGGTCATCTAAGGACTCCCTGGAGTTAAGATCTACGAGTCTACCGCCGTAACAAGCAAGAGGTCGTCGGATTTTGACCCCGGATCATGTGCGTATAGCACCAGTGGATATGGTAGACTACTATATGAATGTAATGGGATGTACATGGTCATCCAAGGACTCCCTGGAGTTAAGATCTATGAGTCTACCGCCGTAACAAGCAAGAGGTCGTCGGATTTTGACCCCGGATCATGTGCGTATAGCACCAGTGGATATGGTAGACTACTATATGAATGTAATGGGATGTACATGGTCATCCAAGGACTCCCTGGAGTTAAGATCTATGAGTCTACCGCCGTAACAAGCAAGAGGTCGTCGGATTTTGACCCCGGATTATGTGCGTATAGCACCAGTGGATATGGTAGACTACTATATGAATGTAATGGGATGTCCATGGTCATCCAAGGACTCCCTGGAGTTAAGATCTACGAGTCTACCGCCGTAACAAGCAAGAGGTCGTCGGATTTTGACCCCGGATTATGTGCGTATAGCATCAGTGGATATGGTAGACTACTATATGAATGTAATGGGATGTCCATGGTCATCTAAGCACTCCCTGGAGTTAAGTTCTACGAGTCTACCGCCGTAACAAGCAAGAGGTCGTCGGATTTTGACCCCGGATTATGTGCGTATAGCATCAGTGGATATGGTAGACTACTATATGAATGTAATGGGATGTCCATGGTCATCTAGGCACTCCCTGGAGTTAAGATCTACGAGTCTACCGCCGTAACAAGCAAGAGGTCGTCGGATTTTGACCCCGGATTATGTGCGTATAGCATCAGTGGATATGGTAGACTACTATATGAATGTAATGGGATGTACATGGTCATCCAAGGACTCCCTGGAGTTAAGATCTATGAGTCTACCGCCGTAACAAGCAAGAGGTCGTCGGATTTTGACCCCGGATCATGTGCGTATAGCATCAGTGGATATGGTAGACTACTATATGAATGTAATGGGATGTACATGGTCATCCAAGGACTCCCTGGAGTTAAGATCTACGAGTCTACCGCCGTAACAAGCAAGAGGTCGTCGGATTTTGACCCCGGATCATGTGCGTATAGCACCAGTGGATATGGTAGCTATTTGTGTGCTGCAACCTTGTCCTAGTTTAAAACACAAGCCTGCAAAAATGGGTTTTAAATTTGGAAATGGGTGTACACGTTTTGTTGGTCCAAAATTTTCAAAACACAAAAATTTTCAAAATACCAGCAATCAGGAAATACTATTTCCGTGAATCTCTTTGCTGTTCATTGCAGCAAATACTTTAAGCTTATTTTGAATATTGACTGTAAATGTACTAATGAGAAAAAATCCCCCAGAAATATTTTAATTTGTTCATTATGTGTTCATTGAATTCATATTTTACAAATGATATAAAAATTATAGTACTGAAACTTATTTAATTAAAATCAAAATAAAATTCCTTTGAAGCTCGTAAGGCTTACAACATTTTCAAAAAATTAAATCTGTGTTCTAACTATTGCAAAGTAATCAGAGCAATTCTCTACGAAATCGGTCTTTTTTCTTAAATTTTAATTTTTGTATTTTTCAATCCGACTGAAACTTTTTTGATGCCTTCGGTATGCCCAAAGAAGCCATTTTGCATCATTAGTTTGTCCATATAATTTTCCATACAAATTTGGCAGCTGGCCATACAAAAATGATGTATGAAAATTCAAAAATCTGTATCTTTTGAAGGAATTTTTTGATCGATTTGGTGTCTTCGGCAAAGTTGTTAGTAGGGATACGGACTACACTTCAAAAAAATGATACACGGCAAACATTTTTTTGGTGATTTTTTATTTAACTTTTTGTCACTAAAACTTGATTTGCAAAAAAACACTATTTTTATTTTTTTTTTTATTTTTTTAAATGTTTTAGAGCAGGCCTGCCCAACGTCCGGCCCGCGGGCCGGATCCGGCCCGTGAGGCTATTTTATCCGGCCCGTGATGGCATTTTGAAAATAGTTCTTTAACTGGCCCTAAAGGCTGTTCATGAAATACTCAATAAATAAATTGAGTGTCAAAATTAGAAAAATAATCTTGAGATTAAATTTTCAGATCTAACAAAACATTTATATGGTCTATTTTTGCTTTTAACATAAAATTTGGCTTTTTAATTGTTTTGTTTGGATTTTGCCTTTGTATTTTTTAATTATTTTATTTCAAATTAAAAAAAATCTTTATGTTTGAATTTTAAAAATTTTTATCATTTCTATATTAATATTTTCATAATCAATTATTTAAGTTGAAAAATGTGCAAAAAAACTGAGAGAGTTTTTTTTCTGTTTTTACTTCTAAATCATTTTATGTGTTTATTTTTTCATAAGCAAAAATAATGTTTTTTTTCAGAACAACTTTTCAATAATAAAGTTTTGCTGGCAAAAAAGCTTTAAAAAAATAAATTTATCATGGCGAAAATAAAGATCGCTGCTATTTTTTTTAAATACAAAAAAAAAACAAAATACGTCAAGAAATCCGATAGAATTTTTCATAAATTTTAATAATTAATAATAAGATATTTTAACAACGACGGATAAAAAACTACCAGAAATATATTTTTCTACATTTTTTTAAATTTTGTTCCTTAAATATCATTTTAAAATGTTTTGTAAACTATTGCACAACAACGCAACAATTGTTTTTTTTTCGCAAAGAAGAGCCAAATTTCGATTCAATAAATTTTATTTTGTTTCGTTGATTGCAAAATTGCAATGACAAAATAAGATTTTTTGAAGTCAATAATATCAGCGTATTTAATTTCAATCGACAAAATTATTACAATACGATTTAAGCAAAACAAATGAAAACAAATTTAATATACACATAATTCAAAGTTTCTTCAGGTTTTCTTTCTTAAAATCAGGATACATGAATTTTATCTGCAACACTACTTTATTTATTTGTTTACTTGAACAACCTAACAAAATATACTTTATGAAAAAAAAAAAAATGTTTACTTTTTCCAACATAAGTTCTGGCCCGCCACTGCATCAGAAAAATCAGATCTGGCCCACAGGGTCAAAAGGTTGGGCACCCCTGTTTTAGAGGACATCAAATGCCAACTTTTCAGAAATTTCCAGATTGTGCAAAAAATCTTTGAGCGAGTTATGAATTTTTGAATCAATACTGATTTCTAATCTAATCTAATCATCTAATCAGACCATAGCGCAGCGTATCTTTCGAAGGGATCCTGGAGAGTGCCTTAGGTTAGATGACGCCTAGCACTCTTCTTGACATTTATTAACATTTGTAGTGCGTCATTGCATTAGAATAAATTGAAACATCACAAGCGTTAAAGCGGCCAGGCCTACTGCGTAAAGCCGTATCGCAGAGATGACTCGTAAATGGGTTAAGTTTGAGCACTGGGTGCTCGAACAACAACACAATTCTGAATCGACAGGGGAGGAAGAAGCGTGGGGACACACCACCATACGCTCCGAAATTTGGTTGTATTTGTTGGGAGCACCATGCTAAGAAGGTTTGGTACTCCGGGACCCTCTGGGATGGGACATTGTATTTCTACAAATTCCCTGGACACTATTTGCCTTGGTTATAGCGCCACAACTCGCTCTCTGTAACAGTATTCCTAATTTCAGTTCACGCTCACCAAGTCGGCATGGCCTAGTGGTTAGCATTTTTGCTTACCAATCCAAAGGACGGAGGATCGAACCCCGTCTCGAGCGACTTAGATTTTTCGTTCATATTCAACATTTCAAATTTATGTGTTCTTAACTTTCTCGTTGGGAGCAGATGGGAATCGAACCCGGAACTATTCACTTACAAAGAAAACACCGTAACCAGTTAGCCACGGCCGCTCCCTTTTTGAATCAATACTGATTTTTTCAAAAAATCGAAAAACTGGTTTTTCAACTTCATTTTTCGATGTAAAATCAAATTTGCAATCAAAAAGTGCAAAAATGGTTCCTAAATGTTCTAAAATATTTATTTTGAGAAGGAAGAGTTCGTGTCTACGGCAATGTTCTGGTATTATTTTTTTTGAAAGGTGTGATTCATGTTTAAAAAAAAAATCTAAAATGTTATCTTACCAAAATTTGGGAAAAAATGATCCAAAATAAATTTTGCACTTCTAAAAGACTTTGGAAATTGATCATTTTCAAGACATTGCAAGGTTACATTTTTCGCATTTTTTTTGTTTTTTAGTTAAGAATCAAACCAATAGTTTTCGAGACAAGGTCAAAATTATAATCAACAACTTTGTCGAAGACACCAAATCGATCCTATTTTGTAAATGTATCTCGCTAAATTGGAATGGATTAATTAACGTTAAAAAATACAAAATTAAAAATCTCGTAAATTTTTTGTGAAATACAAGAGAATAACAGGATGGGACAATTCGGTAGAAAACAAGTACATTCTGAATATTTATTTATTTTGAATCAAATAAAACACAAAAAATAAACAAGCTGCTCTTCAAAAAAAAATTCTATCTTTTCGATGATCAAAACCAATTGCTTATGAGGTATGGTCCAGTAAGGATTTTTTTTTTTTTTTTGGAAGAGTCAGGGTTCGAAAATTTTAATAAGAAAAAAAATGGAAACAAAAAAATTTAAATAATCATACATACATATATATTTTAATAAAATACACCGTTTTCCAAAAATCAAGATATTTCAAAATAAATGGAAGCACCACCAAAATGTTTTCCATTGCACTCTTTTAAATATTTTTTTGTCGTTTCTTACTTCAAATATTCAGTATGATCAAGCTGTTTTCTTAACCATTATTTCGCTGTTGTGCTTAAAATGAGTTTTTTTCTGTTTTTTTCGATTTGAGTAAGAAATGTGGCATTCACTTAAAATCATACAATCAAAAGTTTAAAAAATGAAATCTTTAGTTCTACTGGAAATTTACCGAATCCCATCACACAAAGCAAAGGTGGTGTCTGAATGGTGCTTGAAAACCTTGGGTGTTCCTTGGAATTTGTTAAAACCAAGTACAGTAGCTAGTTGAGCAGCTTTTTGTTAACATTTCTGTATAATTTGGTTTTTTATGATTTTTTTTTACAAGCATTTAACGAAAATATTTTTAAAGCCAATTCTCGTCTGCCCTGTTGCTCATGCCATTTCTATTATCGGCGTTGCATTTTTTTTTCTTTCATCGCACTTTTGCGGCTGCCAGTTCATATTATTTTAAACAAACGTTTAGGATTCATCTATCAAAAAGTAGCGATTCCAGAGGAAGTCTCGATTATTTGAAGTCCCGTAATGACCTTTGGATAATAAAATATCGGATAAGCAAGTAATACATTATTTGTAATACAGAAATGAAGGATAGTTTGTAAGTTATTTTTGTTTATTCATTTCTTGGTCTAGATGATTTTTTTTTTGTCTTTTCATTAATGCATATTTTGATATTAATGACATTTATAATTTACATGTCAATTTTATTGGAAATTCATAAAGTCAATTGTAAAAATGACTATCTTACATTAATTAAACTAAAATTTTCAGCACAAATGTTTAGGAAGAGATGAGAAATCAGAAACTCATGTGCAACTCGAACCCTTACAACATCCCCCTGTTGTCGTTCCAAATTCCAACGAATTTCACTCAACTCTTCGCTTATGTTGTTGTCACCAGTACTTTTACCCCTGCAAACAAATTCATCGTTTTTGTTGTGCTCTTGTCTCCTAGAGATTCCCCCCTCCCCTTGGATAACACTCAACAAATAAATTACTTTGATAAATAAAACTTGGCAAAGTTTGTGCGTCTCTCTCGCTCTTTTTTCTCGGAATCCGTCTCTAAAACATGGAATGTTTACTTTTCCTCGTCAGTGGCAGTGAAAAACGCGGAAAAACTTTATCATCCACTTTGGCGTGATCTTCGTTTTTTTTTTCTCTACTGAACGAGCACGTTTTAAGCACCGAAAAAGCGGCACATCTTTAGACTGAGGAAAAAAAAAAGTTAAGGACGAATACGCACGTGCCGCGTCGGCCATATTTGTTTGCTCATTTTTATTGGTAAACATTTGGAAGGAAGGAAGTTGTTTTTTATTTCTCTTGCATTTACTCTGAAGTCGGCCTCAGACTGACTGACAGCAAACGGCAAACGGGAAGGCTAATGGATCAAACTTTTCCATTCGGCGCAATTATTTGCAGTTTGGCAGCCTCTCTTGCATGCGAGTTTTCCAACTGGATTCCGGGTTTTGGAGTTTGCCGTTGTATATTTTGACTTTACTTTATTTGATAAATAAAAGGAGGTGAAAAGTTTGCTGTTTGAGCTCATTGCTTTGCATGAAGCTGGAAAGCTTTGGATCTTTTCAATTCAATTTGAAATAAAATGATTATTGAGTCTTTTATCAAACAAAATGCACCTGAAGTTCTCTAGCTCAACTCAAACATAGTACAAACTACCAATAGCTATAATTTTGCATGAGTTACATCGCAAAACGTAAGTACACATAAGTGGTACGCTTTCCCTGTACTCAAGTCCAACTGATATTTTCCGCTTCCCAAACCTTCCCCTTCATATTTCATCCTTTCTCAAGTAAAAGAGTGCTTTTATTTCACTCGCATTACAATTTTAACTCCAACGTTTTCCCACCCAAGACCCAAGAGCTGTGCTCTGCTCAAGTTTCAAAGCAGTTACCGCACTTTTATCGGGAGCACCCCCCGAGCAAGAGTCGTAGCGGGTGTTTTATTTTACAGTCTGCCCCAGCCTCCTTCCTCCTCAAAGCTGTACTTATGTTGGTACACATAATCTGAGAATTTAAGGCTGTAATGTCGCAGCTCAGTTTAATATTTAATATCTTCTCTCCGGTTGCTCTCGCTGAAGTAGCTCCCCCTTCTCCGTTTAATCCACAAAGTCGAGCTGCATGGCATTGTTCTGCTGGAAAGGTCGAGCAGTTGAAAATGTTAGTAATAGTTCAAATTTTGTCACAATATAAATTCCAACAAAATTACAAAAAACAAAATGCTCAGATCCATTGATACGGTATGTCCACGCCTCCTCTTTTCCGGTTGATTCTATAAAATGTGGATTCCATTCACAGTTTCTGCGGTTAATGCAATGCAGTAGGCCTGGCCGCTAAAATAATAATAAAAAAAATAGTTTTTTACTCATTTTCATGAAATGTTCATCAATTTGAACATTCTCTCTGCACGGGACAACCCACCCCCAACAACGCTGGAACTCACTGGCAACATTTGCTACAAGAAGTCCATCGATGCAGAAGCAGCAGTGAAATTCGAGCTAGAGTCCTTTTTTTCTGTGCGATGGCACGGGAAAAACCCAGGACTTTGCAAAGGATTGGCTCGTCGTCATCATCGTTGCGGGAGAGCTAACTCGCCGTTTTTTGCCAGAGTTGTCAAGCTGTGCAAATGCTCTGGCGCAATCATTTGATATTTATTGTGTTGGAAGATGGGCGCTTAAATCGTTCGCACTGTGTGTGATCCTGGCTCGGATTGCAGGACGAAGCGGGTGCAATCGCTGGCTGTGAAGTTTAAGTCGGCGGCGCGATGGGGTGTTAAATGATTAGTGTAGGGAAATTATGAATGGATTTCGCTTTAGTGAAACTGCAGCTTTGCCTAGAAGACTTGATTCAAAGTATTACCTCGAAATCTTGCTTCGAAGACTTAACTTAAAATCTAGTCTCCAAAACTTTTCCTTTTTTTGTCACAAACTCTTGACTCAAAGTATCGTCTCAAACAAGGTTGATAAAATTATTGATGCTCGATAACGATAATCTATCATTATTGATATCGTTATTTCGATAATTCTATAGGCGATAATCTTATTGTCGATAATGGACGATAACTCAATTAAAAAATCCTTCTTAAATTGACTTAATTCAACCATATCATGTTAAATTTTCAATACTTACACTTAAAAATATATTTTTTGAAAATCTAGTAAATTTAAAAGTAAATATGCACTAACAATTGTTCACAAAATACCTATTTTGTCGAAAATACTCAAATTTTCATAATTTGCAACCAAACGAAGCGAAATTTTGTACTCTTTTTCACTTTATCAGAGCTTTTTTTTTTAACTAAAATTTTCACAAAATATGTATTTTTTTTTCGAAAATACTCAATTTTTATAATTTTGCAATTGGGATATTAAACGAAACGAAATTTGGTTTGTTTTTTCGCATTAAAAGAGTTTTTTCTGAAATGCTACATTTTTCACAAACTTCCATATTTTTAAGAATGTACTAAAATTTTCAATTAATCATATTTTTTCGAAAATACTAAAATTTTCACAAATCATTGTGAAACCTTTTTTAAGCGGTGGTGTTACGCTTTTTATTTCGTCGATTTCTCTTAAATCATATAATATTTTTGCAAGCTTCAAAAAGTGTTTTGTAAATCTGAACAAAACCTACAAATTGCATTTAAAATATTGCAAAATTGTTGCGTTGTTCCAGAAAAATCGAAAAATTATAAAAACGTTACGTAAGAAAAAGAGGTTTCACTGTCCCAAAATTTTAAAATATGCTGTATGGGTATCAAACGAAGCGAAATATTGTTTTCTTTTTCACTACATTAGAGTTTTTTTTTTAATAGAATACCAAAATTTTCCAGAATGCCGTATTTTTTCAAAAATACTGCAATTTATTAAATTTGCAATACATGTGTCAAACGACGCAAAAATTTGTATGAAGCATACATAATTTAAATGTATGTTTGAATCATGCAACATTTCGCTAATCCTTATGGCATATTTTGAAAAAAAATGAGTATTTTCCAAACAAAACTCTAATTAATTGATAAAACTTACGAAATTTCAATTCGTTTTATACCCTTAATGCAAATTAAAAAACTAATTTAATCCACCTATGTGGTTGTTGCCTTCCTCACTTTTTACCAACATTTGGTGATGTGATGGGTTTGGACACAAATTCTATCTATCTTCTATATATATACAAAATTTCGACGGTTTTGTTCGAACGCGAATCAATTCAACACGGAACGTCCGATCGAGGTGCTGGATTTTTGTTAAAAAGGTCCAATAAACCAATTTTTCAGTTTTTGCTTTTTGGATGTTTTTAATACCTCTGACTCAAGGCGTTTTCAAAAACACCCAAAAAGCAAAATACTTGAAATTTGGTTTATTGGACCTTTTCAAAAAAAACTCCAGAAATCAAGTTTTGATCGCAGGAGGCTGAATAAGCAAAAAAGTCAAAAGCGTCAACAAACGAAAAAAGGCAGAACGAAGTTTGTCAGGTAAGGCTTGTTTCTCAATAAAGAAATACAAAAATGTCACTTAAGTAGTCATAACTTGAGACAGGGTTGCCAGATCTTCAATGTTTTGGACTCATTGGAAAGGTCTTTCGATTACCTATCCAACGATGGGTTGAATGATGGATCCGGACATAGTTTACATACATTTAAGTGAGATCCGGCATCAAAAAAGTACATAAATATCACTTAAGTGGTCATAACATGATACAGGGTTGCCAGAACTTCAATGTATTGGACTCACTGGAAAGGTCTTTTGATAACCTATCCAAATCCGGATCCGGACATAGTTTACATACATTAAAGTGAGATCCAGCATCAAAAAAGTACATAAATATCACTTAAGTGGTCATAACATGATACAGGGTTGCCAGATCTTCAATGTATTGGACTCATTGGAAAGGTCTTTTGATAACCTATCTAACGATGGGTTGGATAATGGATCCGGACATAGTTAACATAGATTTAAGTGAGATCCGGCATCAAAAAAGTACATAAATATCACTTAAGTGGTCTTAACATGAGGCAGGGTTGCCAGATCTTCAATGTATTAAACTCATTGGAAAGGTCTTTCGATAACCTATCCAACGATGGGTTGAATGATGGATCCGGACACAGTTTACATACATTTAAGTGAGATCCGGCATCAAAAAAGTACATAAATATCACTTAAGTGGTCATAACATGATACAGGGTTGCCAGATCTTCAATGTATTGGACACATTGGAAAGGTCTTTCGATTACCTATCCAACGATGGGTTAAATGATGGATCCGGACACAGTTTACATACATTTAAGTGAGATCCGGCATCAAAAAAGTACATAAATATCACTTAAGTGGTCATAACATGATACAGGGTTGCCAGATCTTCAATGTATTGGACTCATTGGAAAGGTCTTTCGATAACCTATCCAACGATGGGTTGAATGATGGATCCGGACATAGTTAACATAGATTTAAGTGAGATCCGGCATCAAAAAAGTACATAAATATCACTTAAGTGGTCTTAACATGAGGCAGGGTTGCCAGATCTTCAATGTATTAAACTCATTGGAAAGGTCTTTCGATAACCTATCCAACGATGGGTTGAATGATGGATCCGGACACAGTTTACATACATTAAAGTGAGATCCGGCATCAAAAAAGTACATAAATATCACTTAAGTGGTCATAACTCGAGACAGGGTTGCTAGATCTTCAATGTTTTGGACTCGTTGGAAAGGTCTTTCAATTACCTACCCAACGATGGGTTGTATGATGGATCCGGACATAGTTAACATAGATTTAAGTGAGATCCGGCATCAAAAAAGTACATAAATATCACTTAAGTGGTCATAACTCGAGACAGGGTTGCTAGATCTTCAATGTTTTGGACTCGTTGGAAAGGTCTTTCAATTACCTACCCAACGATGGGTTGTATGATGGATCCGGACATAGTTAACATAGATTTAAGTGAGATCCGGCATCAAAAAAGTACATAAATATCACTTAAGTGGTCATAACTCGAGACAGGGTTGCCAGATCTTCAATGTTTTGAACTCATTGGAAAGGTCTTTTGATTACCTACCCAACGATGGGTTGTATGATGGATCCGGACATAGTTAACATACATTTAAGTGAGATCCGGCATCAAAAAAGTACATAAAAATCACTTAAGTGGTCATAACATGATACAGGGTTGCCAGAACTTCAATGTATTGGACTCACTGGAAAGGTCTTTTGATAACCTATCCAAATCCGGATCCGGACATAGTTTACATACATTTAAGTGAGATCCGGCTTCAAAAAAGTACATAAATATCACTTAAGTGGTCATAACTCGAGACAGGGTTGCTAGATCTTCAATGTTTTGGACTCGTTGGAAAGGTCTTTCAATTACCTACCCAACGATGGGTTGTATGATGGATCCGGACATAGTTAACATACATTTAAGTGAGATCCGGCATCAAAAAAGTACATAAAAATCACTTAAGTGGTCATAACATGATACAGGGTTGCCAGAACTTCAATGTATTGGACTCACTGGAAAGGTCTTTTGATAACCTATCCAAATCCGGATCCGGACATAGTTTACATACATTTAAGTGAGATCCGGCATCAAAAAAGTACATAAATATCACTTAAGTGGTTATAACTTCAGACAGGGTTGCCAGATCTTCAATGTATTGGACTCATTGGAAAGGTCTTTCGATAACCTATCCAACGATGGGTTGAATGATGGATCCGGACATAGTTAACATAGATTTAAGTGAGATCCGGCATCAAAAAAGTACATAAATATCACTTAAGTGGTCTTAACATGAGGCAGGGTTGCCAGATCTTCAATGTATTAAACTCATTGGAAAGGTCTTTCGATAACCTATCCAACGATGGGTTGAATGATGGATCCGGACACAGTTTACATACATTAAAGTGAGATCCGGCATCAAAAAAGTACATAAATATCACTTAAGTGGTCATAACATGATACAGGGTTGCCAGATCTTCAATGTATTGGACTCATTGGAAAGGTCTTTCGATTACCTATCCAACGATGGGTTAAATGATGGATCCGGACACAGTTTACATACATTTAAGTGAGATCCGGCTTCAAAAAAGTACATAAATATCACTTAAGTGGTCATAACTCGAGACAGGGTTGCTAGATCTTCAATGTTTTGGACTCGTTGGAAAGGTCTTTCAATTACCTACCCAACGATGGGTTGTATGATGGATCCGGACATAGTTAACATAGATTTAAGTGAGATCCGGCATCAAAAAAGTACATAAATATCACTTAAGTGGTCATAACTCGAGACAGGGTTGCCAGATCTTCAATGTTTTGAACTCATTGGAAAGGTCTTTTGATTACCTACCCAACGATGGGTTGGATAATGGATCCGGACATAGATTACATACACTTAAGTGAGATCCGGCATCAAAAAAGTACATAAATATCACTTAAGTGGTTATAACTTCAGACAGGGTTGCCAGATCTTCAATGTTTTGGACTCATTGGAAAGGTCTTTCGATTACCTATCCAACGATGGGTTGAATGATGGATCCGGACATAGTTTACATACATTTAAGTGAGATCCGGCATCAAAAAAGTACATAAAAATCACTTAAGTGGTCATAACTCGAGACAGGGTTGCTAGATCTTCAATGTTTTGGACTCGTTGGAAAGGTCTTTCAATTACCTACCCAACGATGGGTTGTATGATGGATCCGGACATAGTTAACATAGATTTAAGTGAGATCCGGCATCAAAAAAGTACATAAATATCACTTAAGTGGTTATAACTTCAGACAGGGTTGCCAGATCTTCAATGTTTTGGACTCATTGGAAAGGTCTTTTGATTACCTACCCAACGATGGGTTGGATAATGGATCCGGACATAGTTTACATACATTTAAGTGAGATCCGGCATCAAAAAAGTACATAAATATCACTTAAGTGGTTATAACTTCAGACAGGGTTGCCAGATCTTCAATGTTTTGGACTCATTGGAAAGGTCTTTTGATTACCTATCCAACGATGGGTTGAATGATGGATCCGGACATAGTTTACATACATTTAAGTGAGATCCGGCATCAAAAAAGTACATAAATATCACTTAAGTGGTCATAACTCGAGACAGGGTTGCTAGATCTTCAATGTTTTGGACTCGTTGGAAAGGTCTTTCAATTACCTACCCAACGATGGGTTGTATGATGGATCCGGACATAGTTAACATAGATTTAAGTGAGATCCGGCATCAAAAAAGTACATAAATATCACTTAAGTGGTCATAACTCGAGACAGGGTTGCCAGATCTTCAATGTTTTGGACTCATTGGAAAGGTCTTTTGATTACCTACCCAACGATGGGTTGGATAATGGATCCGGACATAGTTTACATACACTTAAGTGAGATCCGGCATCAAAAAAGTACATAAATATCACTTAAGTGGTTATAACTTCAGACAGGGTTGCCAGATCTTCAATGTTTTGGACTCATTTGAAAGGTCTTTTGATTACCTATCCAACGATGGGTTGAATGATGGATCCGGACATAGTTTACATACATTTAAGTGAGATCCGGCATCAAAAAAATACATAAATATCACTTAAGTGGTCATAACTCGAGACAGGGTTGCCAGAACTTCAATGTTTTGGACTCGTTGGAAAGGTCTTTTGATAACCTAACCAACGATGGGTCGGGTTATGGGTCTGGACATAGTTTACATGCATTTATGTGAGATCCGATTTGCAACTCTGACACTTTTTTATACTTAACTTTTGAACTACTTATCGGATCTTCAAACAATTCAATAGTGCAGTATGGGGCACCAAACCGGATCGAATGCAATTTATTTTACTCAAATCGGATCAGCCAGTGCCGAGAAAACTTGGCAAGAATTTTGAGCACCAAGGGGAATACGCACACACATACACACACACACACAGACATTTGTTCAGTTTTCGATTCTAAGTCGATAGGTATACATGAATATAGGTCTACGAGCTGTTTTTCAAAAGTTCATTTTTCGAGCAGGATTATAGCCTTACCTCAGTGAGGAAGGCAAAAAGATTATTTTCACATTATTAGGTTTTTTTTTGAAAATTTTCGTATTTTCCAAAAAATAACTTAAGAAAGTGAAAAAACATATAAAATTTCTTTTCGTTTGATACACATATTGTAAAAAATACGGTATTTTGTGAAAATTTTAATATTTTCATAAACAAAGTCTAATAAAGTGGCAAAAGCATGACAAATTCGCTTCGTTTGATACCCATATTGCATGTTTGGAAATTTTCAGTATTATCGAAAAATACGGTAATTTGTAAAAATTGTATTATTTTCCAAAAAAATTGAATAATTTGAATAATTAAAAAAAGCAAACGAAATTTCAATTCGTTTGAAACCCATATTGCAAATTTTGAAAATTTGAGTATTTCCGAAAAAATACGATATTAAAAAAACACTCTATTACAGTGAAAAAGCCTTCCAAATTTAGCTTCATTTGAAACAAAGATTGCTATTTTGAAAGTTTGAGTATTTAAGAAAAAAATCTTATAAATTGAAAACGCATACAAAATTTCAATTCGTTTGATACCCATATTGCAAATTTTGAAAATTTAAGTATTGCAAATTTTAAAATTTTGAGTGTTTTAAAAAAAATATGGTTATTTTTTGAATGATTTTGTGATTTCGAAAAAAAAACTCTAATAAACTGAAAAAGCATACAAAATATCGATTCGTTTGATAACCATATTGTAAATTTTGAAAATTTGTATATTTTGGAGAAGATACGGTATTTTAAGAAAATGTTAGTATTTTCATTAAAAAAAAAGTCTAATAAAGTGGAAAGAGTATATACAATTTGCTTCGTTTGATACCCATATTGCATATTTTGAAAGTTTGAGTGCTTTCGAAAGATACGGTAATTTGTGAAAATTTAAGTATTTTCAAAAAAAAATTCTCATAAATTTAAAAAGCATTCTAAATTTCCACCATTATCGTTATCGATGATAATTTTATAGATTAACAACCTTGGTCTCAAAGTTTTGACTGGCTCAAAGTCCTGACAGACTCAAAATCTTGACTGACTCAAAATATTAACTGACTCAAAGTTTTGACTGTCTCGAAGTATTGACTGACTCATAGTCTTGACTGACTCAAAATCTTGACAGACTCAAAGTCTTGTCTGAGACAAAATTTTGACTGACTCAAAGTCTTTTTTGAGGCAAAGTCTTGACTGATTCAAACTCTTGACTGACGCAATGTTTTGACTGACCCAAACTCTTTACTGACTTTATGTCTTGATTGACTCAAAAGCTTGACTGATTGGAATTCCTAACTGACTCAAAGTCTTGATTGACTTGAAGTCTCGACTGACAGGCTTGACTAGACTCAACATCTTAACTTGACTGATTGAAAGTATTGGCTGACTCAAGATCTTAACTAACTAAATCTCTTGACTGACTCAAAGTCTTCACTTATTCAAAGGTTTGACTGACTCGAAGTCTTGTCTGACTAAAAGTCTTGACTGACTTAATGTTTTGACTAAGTCAAATTCTTGACTGACTCAAATTATTGAATGACTCAAAGTCTTGACTGACTTAAATCTTCACTTACTCAAAGTCTTGACTGACTCAAAGTCTTGACTGACTCAAAGTCTTGACTGACTCAAAATCTTGACTGACTCGAAGTCTTGAATGACTCAAATTCTCGACTGACTCAATGTATCTCTTATCTTTCCCGTACGGAACCAGCCAACGACATCAGGAAGCGCGCCACTTTCGCCTTCCGGAAGATAGCTCGAACACAGAGTTCCACATGGCAGATCTGGAAAACGCATCGAGACGACGACATGAAGATTGACGAAAGGGGGAGGAGGCCAATCGAACGACGTCGGTTGAATGTCACATGTCGTGATTTGATTAAATGCCGGTGTTGTTCAGGGCACCAAGCTAGAACGCACATGAATGATGCAGGCTTGTTGTGGTGCCACTGGTTTCCAGTGTCTGGAACGTTGTGGCCGAGGGCGTTCGAGGTAAAGTCACCTCAATTCAGTAAACATTCATCACACAGTCGCAGGCTGGGCTGTGTGATTCTTGGAAATTGTGGACTCCCGGATAATTATGGGTGAACTGGACCAAAGCATCCTTTATTACCCTACAAGTGGACTCCTCTTCAGTGTAGACGTTCAAGCGTTCAAGTGTGGCGTGGTTCAGCGGAACTTCCGAGAGTGTCGGTTCTTGAGAACTCCCCTTCAGCAGGCGGAAAGTCGAGCCTCTGTTGTTCTTGTTTAGTTCTCCAACCAACCCCCTGCCCTGCAGACTTCCGATTTCCATGGCATTGGTAATTCACAACGACAAATCTGCGTGCGTGTGTGTGTGCGCGCTGGTAGACAACTAGCCGACACCGTTGTCGTCGTCGTTGCCGAGCTTTGTTTTGACTCGAACTCCCAGCATCGATCGGTACAACAGCTGAAACGAGGCGGGCGACGAGGCTGATGAGAAATCGATTGCTGTCGGATGCTGTGTACTTTTCATGTCACTGTGTAACAATGTTGTGTAGCCAATCTGTGTGTGTGTGTGTGTGGGATGGGCCCCCGAGAGCTCAACAGCCTGTGAGTTTGTGTGTGTGAGTTTGTGTGAGTGATGGAATTTGTTGAACAGGATGTAGAGAATTTAATGAAAATTAGATTGAAGTTTGTGTCCCCGGCGGGTGCGAGCCTTATTTCGGAAAACTCTGACTATAAATTGAATTCATCAAAAATGAATCAAGCGAGAACGGAGAATGGAGATTGAAGAAAGCCGAGGGTGAAAGTTCAGTGGCCCGGAACGTGAGTTTGGAGCCTTCTTAGCAGCATCAGCATCCGGCAAGAATGCGGATGTTATGTGGCGGTGGAATTTAGCTACAAGATGAGCGCTTGTATTCTGCATCGTTGAAATGATTTTTTTTCTAGGACTTACAACACACAATCAAAATAAATAAAATCTGTTTTAAATTTCATAATTTTTTTAATATCTTTTTCTTCAAAACCATCATTCACTTTTTTTTATTCCTTCAAGTGTGACGAAATGGGGATGAAATTTGTGACATTCAACGACTACTAATGTGCTTCTCCCCAACCCTTACCATATCCCTCTAGCAGTGGAGGGGTGACACGTGACGCAAACGTGAAAAATATATTCATGATATCACCCTCCGCCCGAGCGATGACTACAAATTGGGACAAAGTTTGCACACCCCAATATGGGGCATTAGAGACGAGCTAACGCTTGCTGAAATTCTCCAAAACTCGCATTTCGACAGTCGTTCCGTCGAAATTGAAGTTAATAAATTTGACGCGAGTTTAAATATGATTTAATGGCGGGGAATTACACGGGATGTCGAGATGCTAATGAAAGTGCACTTTGTGGGGGACGCCCGACGGGTTCCGGTGTGGTCATGTCGTACATGCGACCACAATGACAACCCACTCCCACTCGTGAAGGGAGGACTGCAGCAGGATGAATTTATTTCGCTCTAATTAAAATGAACAAATAAATGCGTTTCTGTGTGTGTCCTTTGGTGTAGAATTGGTGGCCAGAACGAGGGCTAAAATAGTTACAGTTATCGTAAATTCCCCAGCAAATGGCACCTACTCCGGGGCCTGTAGATTGGTCGGGTTCAGAATGCATGCTGCGCTGCACACCCGGTAGCAGTCACCGGTGGTCATTACGGAGTGATGTGATTTACTGGAGGTGACTGTCGTTCCAAGCGACTCTTTCGTACTATATTGTCACATTGGATTATTGAGAGAGATACATGCGACATAAATGCCTAAGTTAAAAGGTTCAAGAAGTGCAGGTTTGCAGGATCCCAAAAGTTTAAGAGACGCTCAAAGATATAATAGCCAAGTCACCCAACGCTTGATATAAAATACGTTCAATAATTCGAAGAGTATAAGCGGTGAGGAACGTTTAAGGCATCTGAGACGCTTAAGAAAATCATGAATGCGAGATTTCAAAGATCCCTGAGACGTCTGTGACGGTCATGGCGTGTGTGATGCTCAAGACGTCTGAAACTATGTGACGTCGATAACACATAAGAAGATCAAATTGTGAGATGTATAAAATTGTATGATATCCTGGAATATAAGTCGCCCATAGCGTCCAAAACGTCTGAGACACTCCACATCCAACACATCCAAGAGCCCCAAGAAACCTGAAACCCAAAAAGTATACTCGGTAAGAGAACCCCAATGCAATTGAGACGCTAATTACACTCAAGACGTTTAAGAAAATCATGAATACGGAACGTCTAAAATGCCTGAGACGTCTAAGACGCTCAAAACGTCAAAAAATTGAGACGTCCGAAACTCACAAGAAACCTTATTATTAGAGATGTTCAAAAGTTTGAGACATCCTAAAATATGAGACGTCTAAAACGTCCAAAGGACGTCAGAACATCAGGGATGCAAGACGCTTATTAGTACGATCCGTTCAAGATACCTGAGACGCTCAACACGCCTAAGATTATGTGTCGATCTAAAAAAATTCAAGTTAACGCAATGTCCGAAAGTACGAGACTACTCTCGCTCAAGACATTCATTATATGAAACAAATTTCAAAAATCCTTATAACGTACAAAAGATGAAGACTTAAGAGTGTGAATCGCATAAGAGCATAAGATGTCCGATTAAAATATTAATATATGAATGTGTAACAGTGTAAATCGTCTTAGAGCATGAGACGTCAAAGTGATCAATATATATGATAAATCACTGTTTGCCGAGACGCTCAAAATACCCAAGATTATTAGACGTTCAAGATTCTCAAGAAACCCATGTGTACGAGTAGTCCAAAAGCACAAAGTCGCCTGAGACGCTAAAATCTACATAAAATAGAGATGCAAATAATATTAAAGTAATCGAGAGGTCCAAGTCGTTGAAAAAATCCTGAGACGCTCAATATTGCTAAGTTTAACAAACACCAAATGTTACAAGACGACCGTAAGTATGAAACGCCTGAAAAGCCTATTAATATGAGACGTCAAGATGTCTAAAAGGTCCAAGATCCTTAAGATGCCTGAGGTTGTAAAGGTTCCATCAAGTAAACCAAAAATACCAGATGTTGAAGATAATGAGACTTCAAAGAGTACGAAACTTCTGCGATGTCCCAGAGTACGTGAAGTGTGAGACGTCAAAGAGTACAAGTCGCCTGAGAATTTCTAGAAACTCAAAAGAAAAAGATGCGTAAGACACCCAAGAGATACTAAACAGAACGAGGCACGTGAGAATACACGACCAAAAAGTACGAGATGAGTGAGACGCCTAAGAGTAAAGTCTGGAAAAACTGCAAAGATTTGGTTTATTGGACCTTTAAAAAAAAACTCCAGAAATTGTCTTAGAGGTAACTCAAATAAATATTATTTAAGCTGTCTAAAACATGCCTAAGAGTGTGAGACGCCCAAGAGCACAAACATAAGAAGAAAAGTGAGACTCCGAAGAGTAAAAATTGTTTCAAATATGCCTAAGATTACAAGTTCGTCTGAAGATACCTAAGAGTTACCCATGAGTGTGAGATGCCTGAAAACATAAATGGCCTTATAATTTCCAGAAATTCGTGAGTGCAAGACGTGTGAAACGCTCAAGAGTACAAAACAAGTGAGACGCCCAAGAAAACAAATCGCTTGAGAATTAAAAAAGTATGATTACTATACCAAACAGTACGAGATGAGAGAGGCGCCTAAGAGTACAAGTTGTCTTGGAGAAATCTAAGAATTAAAGTTGTACTACTTAACGCTTCAAGCTGTCTAAAAGAAACCTAAGAGAGTCACCTAAGAGTGTGAGACGCCCAAGAGCACAAGTCTCCTATGAATTTTCAGAACACCAAGAGTACAAAAGGTGTGAGACGCCCAAGATAACCAAGGGAATGATGGAAAGAGAGGAATCACAAATCCGTATAAATAATTTCAAGATTGTTCAGGTGTAAACCGAAAACGCGATCAAAAATTAAAGTGGAAGAATAAGGCTTTTAACTGCTTATTTAATTGTCGGTGTACAGGCCGCCGCACGGTTTAATCATTTTCTGACGTTCATTCAATTCTGCAGTCCAAAACCAGTCATTGAATTGAAAAAATAAAATTCTTTTTCAAATTTTCTTTTCTTGATTTGTGTGCACCTACGGTGAAGACCAAGATTGTTTACTTTTTGCTCTTTGGTCTGACAGTCTTGGTCAGACAGATTTGAACTGACAGCTTTATCATGGATTTTAGTCAGGTCTAGGCGAGGGATAGGACACAGCACCTTCCTGAAGATAACCTCAAGAGTTCTCCTAAAGATGCTCGAGAGTGCAATACGCCCAAGAGCACAAATCGTCTAAAATTGGAAACAAATTCAAGATTACATGACCAAACAGTACGAGGTGAGCGAGATGCCCAAGATTGAAGTTGTCTAAGTGACGTCCAAGAGTACAAATTGTCAAAGATATACCCAAGAGTGTGGGACGCTTCAGATTAGAATTCGTCTAAGCATTTTAAGAAACCCAAAATTGTGAGACACCTAGGAGTACCAGTTGTCTAAGAGCTACTGAACAGTACGAGACTAGTGAGACGCCCAAGAGCAAACATTTTCTTAGAATATTTAGAAACTCAAGATAACAAGACTTATAAATACAAGATGTGAGAGACGTTTTAGAGTATACGTGGTATAAAATATTGCCAAGAGTACAAGACGCCCAAGAGTATTAGTCGTCTAAGGATCTAAAGAAACCCAAGATTACGAGAGTTATGAGACGCCCAAAAGTTTGTACAAGTTGTGTGAGAGATACTCAAGAGAACGAGACTGGTGAGATTCCCATGAGCACGAATCGTATAAGAACAAAAAAAAAACAAATGGGAGAGACGTCTAAGAGCAGTTGTTTAAAAGGTTCCAAGAGAACGAGATGAAGTGTGAGACGCTCAAGAGTACGTGTTGTCAGACAGTTTAAGTCGTCTATGGATCTCAAGGAACACAAGATTACAAGACACTCAGAAGTACGACACGTGTGACATGCCCAAGAGTACGAGTCGTCCAAGGACATCCGAGATTTTGAGAATATTAAATGTACGAGACGTCTGAGACGCTCAAAAATGCAATACGTTCAAGATGTATGCGTCTTTCAAGGCGCCCAAGAAAACCAAAGATTCAGATATCACAATTTAACTTTGCACATGCACATCCAACATGCACTTGCGCCAAGCCACCACAACGCCAACCGTGTGTGATGTCCTGTTGTGGGGTCAAATCAAAAGTGCGGTCGTAAAGCGACAATGACCGGCGTCGTCGTCGTCCCACAGTCGGTGCGGCGTTCATTTGACCACCTACATGACATCGGCAACATTGGCAATTCTGGTCGAACGAGGCGCGGGGGTGGTTTAGGATTCTGCGGTCGCATCGACGCAACAATCGATGGTCGGTCATTACTGCGATGGGTTGTTGGGCGGTTTGTGATTGCTATTCGGCGCATTAATCATAAATTATTGAAGGAGAAAATTTTGGGGCGCCACTTGAAAGTTGACACATGGTAAATTGAGTTGATGAGCGGATTGATGCAGGGCTTGCAATATTTGGAGATTCGTTAAAATTGAATGAATAGTTGTTAAATTTTGATATCCCAATTGTGAACGCGAACTCGACAATCCCAACACTGCCAACTTGACAAGCCAATTGCTGCATTCAACAGCTGCGTAACACTATCCAACGGTTGGTGACGGCGAACCGTGAACAATTCACTCCACCTTGCTCTGGCAACAAAAGTTTTGGCGTGGAAATTCCGAGTCTGCCAGCCTGGCAGTCGAAAGTTCCACCACGGGAGGTGAAATTCAAAGCAGCTTTTCTTTCGTTACAGAATAATAAAATAGGATAATTATATTTGCCTCGTTGGCTCGACGCACGAATAAAGAGGAGCTTCTGGGAGAACTGGCTGACTGGCTGGCCCTTTTGTAGAGGTGCCTCGGGAAAGTCTGTACAGTAGCCGGGGCTCCAAAGTGGGAAGTTTTTCCCGCTATTTTTTGTCCGGCTGCTTCACTTTAAAGGGGAGGTTAGGAAAATTCAACGCAATTCAGTTAGGAAGACTTGGTCTTTGGTGTAGTTTTTGACACCCTTTTTTACTGGGAACTTTTTGGCTAGCTATCGTCTTCATTTTCTCGAGACTGAAAGGTGGTGGAGAACGAAGCCAGGTCTTTTCAGTTGAAATTTGTGCACTTTTGGGATTCTGGATTGTTGTTGGACAGGAATTATGCACTGAATAGACTCGATTGTATTTGAGCTTTAATTCTTTTAGAGAAAATTCCGTCCGTATAATTTTAAATCGCAAACTGCCTCAAAGTTAAATATTTCATCAGCACAGCATTCACAACCTCGCCCCCCACTCAGTCTCCTGACCTCGACATCTGTAATACAATCTGTTACAAATGTGGCTTTTCCAGAAAATCAAACAGCACGTGCCACAACACCAACTAGTAGAGTTTCACGGGGGTGTTGTGGCGTGAAAAGGCTCGTCGACACCCCCGAACATGCTCGAACGCGCCTTCTCCTGTTTCAGACAGTGTTGCCTCCACCGAGCTCTGTTGTTGTGGGGATGGTTCTTCGTCCTGTTTCTTGTTTTAAGGAATTTCAGAGGAAATTCAACACTGCTTAAAGCATCGAGTCCTGGCTATTGAATTTAGAGCATTAATTAAAACAAAAATCTCACAGTTAAACCAGCAATAAACATATCACTTTCGAATAAACTTGCCCATAAACTGTACCAACAGCATGGACTGGATTAGAGAATGGACGAGATGATTTAAATTTTCGTAATCCGCCAATAAGCCGCTTACTCGCGAGACCCCCCCAACTAGATCAACTTGCCACCTCCACCAAAGTTGGGCTTCATTTTGCACGATTTGTAATTCAAATCGAGTCCAACGATATCCCGGCCGTCCATCACCCTGCTCGAGAGAGCCATCGTCGGCAGAGCCAGCGCGTGTAGCACGGAAGGCGTCAGTTTTTGAAGCAATTTAAATTCCTGTTAAAACCTCCCCCAGGATGATCCTGGTCGGGTGGCCTTGCTGGACCATTTCATGAACTGGAGGTAAAAGTGTGATGACGAGCAAAATTGTCGCATTGGAAGGATACCGAGCTGAAGTTATCTTGTAGCAACTGATCTGAAAAATATTGCATGAAGTCGTCTTGTGAAAATCGACCTGAAGTTATTTGTCAGGAAGTTATCTTTCAAAAATTAACCAAAAGATGTCTTACAGAAATTGACCAGAAGTTGTCTTGCAAATCCAGTAGATGATATTTGCTCCAAGAAACTGATCTATGTCTTACATGCAGTCATCCAGCAAAAATTGACCTAATTGACAGAAATTGGCTACTTGCAAGATAACTTCAGGTCGAATTTCGCAAGATGACTTCTTGCAAAATAACTTTTGCAAGACAACTTTCTTGCTAGAAGCTATCTTGCATTGATCGACCAGAAGTTATCTAGCAGAAATTGATCTGAAATTACCCTACAAGTCACCTTGCTAAGATCGACCTGGAGTTATCTGTCAGGAAGTCATCTTTCAGAAATTTATCTGAAATTATTTAGCAAGAAATGTTTTTTGTGAAAATCGACCGAAAGTTATTTTTCCTAAAATCGACCTGAAATTATTTTGCAAAAATCGACCTGAAGTTATCTTTCAGAAATCAACCTGGAGTCATCTTGAAGATATTGATCTCAAGTCATTTTGCAGATATTGATCTGAAGTTACCTTGCAAAAATCGATATCATTATTGTAAAAAAATAAATTCATTAGTGTATTGTTCTCATTTTCTAATAAATGTATAAATCCTTCAAACATGACAGTAATTTACAAAATGAACTAAACGAGCTTCAAACATTAAAGTGCTGCTACAACTGTTTGACAACTAATCCCATGTGATGAAAGCTTTGGCCAGTCCCGTTGCCATGCCCCGCAGGGTGGAACCCGTCTGGAAATGGATGACAACCACCACCATCAAACGCTGTCCGGCTAGTGAAAACAAAAACAACCACTAGAGTTTGCAATGCAAATTTAAGCCGCCGGTAAATATTTGCAATTAGCAAACAAAATCACCAGACATGCAAACCAGATTGCTGCTGCAGAATACACAAACAAAAACCTGCAATCCTCATTACCTAGGGGGCACACGTACACGTGCACACACACACAGACAGAAACAAACAATCTGGAATAGCAAAGGTTTTCCTCGACTCCTCCCTCTCTCCCTTGACCAACCAAAACAATAATCATCATCAACTGCTTTTTCACTTAATCTATTTAATTTCTCACCGGAATGGTATTTGTTTCGGCCAGTCCGGCCCTGCAATTTCGGAGCGGTGCTAGTCTGCAGGGTGTAGCCCGGCCAGCGACCAGTTTCTACCCTTCTTCGGTCTCGTCAACTTCGAGATCGGTATCCTTCAGCCGCACGTTCTGAATTCGTCAGCAATTTATCCTACTGAATGCGACTCACTGTGGGCGTTTTGGTTAGTTTTATTGGGAATAAAGTTGAATAATATGTAAAAAAAATAAAAAAAAAACTAATTTATTCAATAAAAATATCGATTTATCCATATCAACCAGTGTTCCCACGAGCCTAAGCCGTCGGCTAGGCTAGGTTCATTTTTCTGGTTCAGGTTCACACCACACCTCGGCAAGCATCGTCGGCTCAGGCTCACCGAGTGCCGTGAGCCATGGTTCATTTGGTTCAAACCTAGCCAAAATGAACCTTTGGCTTGAACCAGGCTTGAACCTGATCAAAGAATGTTAGGCTAAACGGCAAGCTTTGTTACACCGTGACACTGTTTAACCCTAAATCTACACCGTAACATTGTTACACTCTAATATGGTTACACCGTAACATTGTTACTCCCTAATATGGTTACAACGTAACATTGTTACACCGTAACATTCGTTACATCGTAGTATGATTACACCGTAACATTGTTACACCACAACATTCATTACACCGTAATAGTCTTACACCGTAACAGTATTACGGTGTAATGCGTGTCACGGTGTAATGAATGCTACGATGCAACGAATGTTGCGGTGCAGCAATGTTACGGTGTAACCATACTACGGTGTCACGAATGTTGTGGTGTAACAATGTTACGGTGTAATGAATGTTGCGGTGTAACAATGTTACGGTGTAACGAATGTTGCGGTGTAACAATGTTACGGTGTAACGAATGTAACGGTGTAACGAATGTTGTGGTGTAGCAATGTTACGGTGTAATGAATGTTACATTGTAACATTGTTACACAATAATATTTGTTACACAGTAACATTATTGCTATGGTTTTCATTAGCCTGGTTAGCCTGGCTTAAGCCATGGTACATGGTTCACTGAACCAGGATTGAACCACAAAGAGAGGTTTAAGCCGAACCAAGTTTATAGGTGAACCTAGCCTAACCGGTTCATTTGGGAACTCTGATATCAACATCAACATCAACATCAACATCAACATCAACAACAACATCAACATCAACATCAACATCAACATCAACATCAACATCAACATCAACATCAACATCAACATCAACATCAACATCAACATCAACATCAACATCAACATCAACATCAACATCAACATCAACATCAACATCAACATCAACATCAACATCAACATCAAAGCAAAAGCAAAAGCAAAAGCAAAAGCAAAAGCAAAAGCAAAAGCAAAAGCAAAAGCAAAAGCAAAAGCAAAAGCAAAAGCAAAAGCAAAAGCAAAAGCAAAAGCAAAAGCAAAAGCAAAAGCAAAAGCAAAAGCAAAAGCAAAAGCAAAAGCAAAAGCAAAAGCAAAAGCAAAAGCAAAAGCAAAAGCAAAAGCAAAAGCAAAAGCAAAAGCAAAAGCAAAAGCAAAAGCAAAAGCAAAAGCAAAAGCAAAAGCAAAAGCAAAGCAAAAGCAAAAGCAAAAGCAAAAGCAAAAGCAAAAGCAAAAGCAAAAGCAAAAGCAAAAGCAAAAGCAAAAGCAAAAGCAAAAGCAAAAGCAAAAGCAAAAGCAAAAGCAAAAGCAAAAGCAAAAGCAAAAGCAAAAGCAAAAGCAAAAGCAAAAGCAAAAGCAAAAGCAAAAGCAAAAGCAAAAGCAAAAGCAAAAGCAAAAGCAAAAGCAAAAGCAAAAGCAAAAGCAAAAGCAAAAGCAAAAGCAAAAGCAAAAGCAAAAGCAAAAGCAAAAGCAAAAGCAAAAGCAAAAGCAAAAGCAAAAGCAAAAGCAAAAGCAAAAGCAAAAGCAAAAGCAAAAGCAAAAGCAAAAGCAAAAGCAAAAGCAAAAGCAAAAGCAAAAGCAAAAGCAAAAGCAAAAGCAAAAGCAAAAGCAAAAGCAAAAGCAAAAGCAAAAGCAAAAGCAAAAGCAAAAGCAAAAGCAAAAGCAAAAGCAAAAGCAAAAGCAAAAGCAAAAGCAAAAGCAAAAGCAAAAGCAAAAAAAGCAAAAGCAAAAGCAAAAGCAAAAAAAAAAAAGCAAAAGCAAAAGCAAAAGCAAAAGCAAAAGCAAAAGCAAAAGCAAAAGCAAAAGCAAAAGCAAAAGCAAAAGCAAAAGCAAAAGCAAAAGCAAAAGCAAAAGCAAAAGCAAAAGCAAAAGCAAAAGCAAAAGCAAAAGCAAAAGCAAAAGCAAAAGCAAAAGCAAAAGCAAAAGCAAAAGCAAAAGCAAAAGCAAAAGCAAAAGCAAAAGCAAAAGCAAAAGCAAAAGCAAAAGCAAAAGCAAAAGCAAAAGCAAAAGCAAAAGCAAAAGAGCAGTTCTCTACGGAATCGGTCTTTTTTCTTTAATTTTAATTTTTGTATTTTTTAATCCGGCTTCCGGAAACTTTTGTGGTGCCTTCGGTATGCCCAAAAGAGCCATTTTGCATCATTAGTTTGTCCATATAATTTTCCATACAAATTTGGCAGCTGTCCATACAAAAATGATATGTGAAAATTCAAAAATCTGTATCTTTTCAAGGAATTTTTTGATCTATTTGGTGTCTTCGGCAAAGTTGTAGGTATGGATATGGACTACACTGAAAAAAAAAATGATACACGGTAAAAAAAAATTTGGTGATTTTTTTATTTAACTTTTTATCACTAAAACTTGATTTGCAAAAAAACACTATTTTTAATTTTTTTATTTTTTGATATGTTTTAAAGGACATAAAAGTCCAACTTTTCAGAAATTTCCAGAATGGGCAAAACATCTTTGACCGAGTTATGATTTTTTGAATCAATACAGATTTTTTTCAAAAAATCGAAATATTGGTCGCAAAAAATTTTCAACTTCATTTTTCGATGTAAAATCGAATTTGCAAACAAAAAGTACTCTAGTGAATTTTTGATAAAGTGCACCGTTTTCAAGTTATAACCATTTTTGGGTATTTTTTTTTGGAAATAGTCACAGTTTTTTATTTTAGCATTAGCATTAGCATTAGCAATAAAGGTCGCACAATTCCGGATGGCTGCACAACGCTTATCTTACTGTTTAACTGTAATTAAACGTATGATAGCACTAGACTCTCATCCGGTTACAATATTCCAACACGGGAGATACTATGTTTTCCTCTTTAGATGAGCGTGTAATACTATCCAGTAAGATAAGGGGCTCCTGGCCGGTACCTTGCTAACCTCGGGGATTGGAAGGTATGTTAGTAAACATCTATCTAGAATGCGCAGAGATCTCTACGTCACCTAGTGGTATAGATGTTTGTAGGGAGGTTTTGGACTCAATGTTAGTAACTTGAACGTTTGTTTTTTTTAACACCACCACCACCACCACCACCACCAATACCATACCATCACCACAAAAAGTCATGCTAGATTTTAATACAAATACATTACAAAACGAACACAACAATAAAACCATCTTCCTGGCCCTGCTGCCCACACGATAATCAATAGTCACAGTTTTTTATTTTATAAAAATAGTGCGCATGTTTGCCCAATATTGAAAAAAAATATTTTTGAAAAGCTGAGAAAATTCTCTATATTTTGCTTTTTCGGACTTTGTTGATACGACCCTTAGTTGCTGAGATATTGCCATGCAAAGGTTAAAAAACATGAAAATTGATGTTTTCTAAGTCTCACCCGAACAACCCACCATTTTCTAATGTCGATATCTCAGCAACTATAGGTCCGATTTACAATGATAAAAGATAAAACATTTGTGAAATTTTCCGATCTTTTCGAAAAAAATATCATCAAAAATTTTAAATCAAGACTAACATTTCAAATGGTCGTAATATTGAATGTTTGGCCCGAAAAGTTGGCCTTTTATGTCCTTTAAAACAAATCAAAAAATAAAAAAAATAAAAATAGTGTTTTTTTGCAAATCAAGTTTTAGTGACTAAAAGTTAAATAAAAAGCAAAAGCAACACCACGAAATTAACACAGTGGATGTTCGCGAAATTAAGTGGAAAATAGATTACACTCAACCCCCGGTGGTTGGTCACTTTTTCGTTTGACAAAGTCAAAGTCAAATTAAAAAGTGACGAGCTGTCACTTTTTACATTGCGCTCACGCACACTATCAAAACAAACGTTTCGTAGTGGGTGTGAACTTCGTGTAAAAGGGGTATCAAACCACTACGTGACCCCGTTCAGTTGACAACAGTTGGTGCCAAACCATCGGGGTTTGAGTGTATACGAATAATGGTGATGTTTTGTAGCTTTGGTGTCTTCAGAAGAGTTGATGGTAATAGAGAGGGCAATTTGGTTATGAATAGGGTGGTTCATGATTAGGGTGATTTTAAAAATCTAACTTTTCAGGAATATTTTTGGGATTTTTTTTTTGTCTTGTAGAAAGGCTTGTCAATCCAAACAACTTTGTCGAAGACACCAAAATTTCATCTTGCAATCTACGCCTTCTACGAACAAATTTTGAGAAAGCATCTAATAAAACCTTCAAAAATCAGTTTTTTTAACTTAGCGATTCAGGGTTTAGTTTTAGAGAAAAGTGATATTGGGTTGGGCACTTTTAGAGCTCTAAAAACAAATATTTTTGTTTTTTCACAAGTAAATTTGAACTTAAGGGTCAAAAGTTTAGCCATTTTACGGTGAAAAAGATGCAAAATTTAAAACTTTTAGCTATCTCGAAAATGCACAAGCCAAATTAGAGCGGATGCATGTCTGTGTGGGACCACTCTAACAAAATTCAGAAAATGTTTAACTAGTTTAACTATATTTTTCCATGTAATTTTACCCGCTGAATCGAAATCTGCCTTCAGAATTGAGTCAAATTTTCAAAAAAAAAAAAACGATTTTTGGTTTTATTTTGTGTTTATAAAATATATTTTTTATCTTCTGCAATCAGCTGCTACCCTGGATTTGTCAACGTTTTCCAGGTGGGAGTACTAACCGGAAAAGCGAGAGGGGTGCTGAAACCCGGAACCGGAACCGGCAACACGACAGACATTACACTCTTGCATAATCAGCGCTGGCTGGCTCATGGAAATCCCTCGTCCTGTTCGCTTTCTCTCTTATTTACCAATCCTCGCAGTGCCAGGACGACGATTCTCCGTTACATCTGCTGCACTCCAGCAGAGCAATGCACTTGCTCCCAGCAAAAACTTTGAGTTTGGAGAGAGGGAAGGAGCCTGGTCCCATCATTCGGGGGACGAACACCGACAGTTGTCATTGTCAGTATCATCAACCAAATGTAAATTGTGTCATTTAGGACATCCTTCTACGCCGGCTGGGAGCAGGATTTTGGCCTCCATGCAGACTAGTCTGGGTTCTGAATTCTAAACTGGGTTGTTAGTTGTGGGTCGGGTTGACGGACAGGTGGAGTGATGAAACACGCTTCATGTAGGTGGGCTTGGTTCTGTTTTGATAGTCGGTTTGGGGATTTTCAACCGGATCAGAGTTGTAATCCGTCAAGATACGATTACGCAGATAGGTTTGAGCCGTTTAAGGGTTTTTGAATGATCGGAACAATAATGATACAAATCGATAGATTTGTTGATATACATGCTGTTGAAAGTTAAAAAGTCCACAACTCTTGCATGAATCTCAATCACGACGTTTAAAGCTAGTTTAAAACAAATTTTCTAATTAACATAACCACATGAAAATTAGATCACTGCCTGACAAGCACATCGTGCTCAACTAATTAGATGTGGTGTGTGTGTTCGAGTCAGCTTGTTAAAAACTATCAAAGTTGCGTTAATTGAAACCAACCCTAACAAAAGGAAAAAAGGCACTAAAATCTAAATCAAATAATACGAGCTATAATCAAAAGTTTGCCTAATGATGTCCGCTCTTCGACCCACCACCCTATTTTGGGTGGAATTTCTAAATGGTAAAATAAATCGCACATCAATCGACGCTTCGTTCTCGTTTGCAAAATGCAAATCAGAATTCGCCCACGCACAGTGCATCGCCCCGAACTGGGAAATCAATTTCAAACCGCGTCTAATTTGCATTTTTGACCCCACCCCCTGTACTCATCCCACGTGGAGGGATCCACAAAAGACCTGCAACTGTGTTAATTTTCCTGATTTAGCGGGGCTTAACAAAATTATAATAATATTGAAATAAAAGTTGCATTCGAGGCTTAATTTTGCCGGAAAATGGCCTGACGAGAGCTTTTTTGGGGGTGAAATCAGGCGCAGGAAGCGCGCCTCAATTAACGGTGACGAAGCTTTTTGCCAAATTAACTGCAATGAACCGACATTTTCGCCCGCGAACGCATTTATATATTTTCCCCCGAACGCAAATGCACCTTTGTTTTAGGGAAACCCCCGGAAAATTCACTAATTGAATTAAGCCATTCAGCAAAAAATTAACAAATCTTTTTCACTTTCCCCGTTTCGTTTCAGGTAATTGAGCGTAAACTCCGACGGAATCGTGCCAACTTGGCGCCAGCAGAGAGAGAGAGAGAGAGAGAGAGAGAAAAAGTGCAAGTTTTCCACGCAGGTGCAAACTGGGTCAAGCCGTCGCCGGTAGACTGCCGGAAATGCCAACCGCCTGGCAGGGTACTCTTATGGTGAACTCTCGAGAGGTACTTCATTAGTGCTGCTGCCGAGAAGTGGGGCTTTTGCGAGGACTACAAGGCGGTAAAACGGCGACACATTTGCCTCTCTATGGGAAGGATGTTTACCCTCTCTTTCAAAACGAGAGCCCTCGAGGAATTGTGTTAAGGGGTAGATGAAAAAAAAAGGTTACGTGAATGTTTGTGGAGCAAAATTAACACTTGACGGTTTGCGTTTTTTTTGTAATATGTGGTCTAAAATATGGAATTATGATAATTTCTCTGACTTTGGATTAGCAACAAGAGTTTCGTTTTTTTTCCTCTAGAACTATGCAAGACGAAATGATTTCCCCCATCATAACTGCACAGAAAAGTAAATAAATATGTAATTTTAACGAGTTATCAGTCCCCCGTCTGAACTTTGATCAACGCGGTGGTCGCACAAAAAGAGTACGATAACCGTAGGAACTGTTTCGCCCTATAATGAAAACTCAATTTATTTGCTGTAAATTTCCTTTTTATTGCTTTGCCCCTTTCTGTCCCCGGCCTTAACCTGATGCAATTTAACATTTCATCCAACATTTCATTACAAATTTCATAAATCAAACACAAATCACAAGGATTGTGGGG
>NC_051863.1:145806180-145808680 GCF_015732765.1 Culex quinquefasciatus | reverse complement strand
AAAACTAAAAACTAAAAACTAAAAACTAAAAACTAAAAACTAAAAACTAAAAACTAAAAACTAAAACTAAAAACTAAAAACTAAAAACTAAAAACTAAAACTAAAAACTAAAAACTAAAAACTAAAAACTAAAAACTAAAAACTAAAAACTAAAAACTAAAAACTAAAAACTAAAAACTAAAAACTAAAACTAAAAACTAAAAACTAAAAACTAAAAACTAAAAACTAAAAACTAAAAACTAAAAACTAAAAACTAAAAACTAAAAACTAAAAACTAAAAACTAAAAACTAAAAACTAAAAACTAAAAACTAAAAACTAAAAACTAAAAACTAAAAACTAAAAACTAAAAACTAAAAACTAAAAACTAAAAACTAAAAACTAAAAACTAAAAACTAAAAACTAAAAACTAAAAACTAAAAACTAAAAACTAAAAACTAAAAACTAAAAACTAAAAACTAAAAACTAAAAACTAAAAACTAAAAACTAAAAACTAAAAACCAAGGGTGGCTCACTTCGAATGCATTTTAATGCATTTTACACATTCGATGGGAATTCAGTGGACATTCGGTGTACATTCTTTCCCATGCATTTTATTTTACAAATTGCACCTAATTTACATTTAATGCACGTAAAATGCTTATTCGATGCACATTTATTCCTAATTGGGATACGCCGGGAACGTCATGCGCGGTTCTGCGGAACGGTGCGCACTTGAGATGCATGCATGTATCTACCACCGAGAGCGCGCACCCAGCCAGCCGCTTTGACTTCCCTTCTGGGACGGTACATTGAGGTGAGTCGAGTGTACTCCGACTCGTGTGTCGATATGAGGGCTGTCGTGTGCGCGCACAGAGGTGTCGTCGTTAAGCCAAATTCGCTTAAGGGATGTTAAGCCAAGTTGGCTTAAGAAGCAAAGTTGGCTTGGCTTGGACATGTGAATTTTGCCCTTCTGGGACGGTACATTGAGGTGAGTCGAGTGTACTCCGACTCGTGTGTCGATGTGAGGGCTGTCGTGTGCGCGCACAGAGGTGTCGTCGTCAAGCCAAATTCGCTTAAGGGATGTTAAGCCAAGTTGGCTTAAGAAGCAAAGTTGGCTTGGCTTGACATGTGAATTTTGCCCTTCTGGGACGGTACATTGAGGTGAGTCGAGTGTACTCCGACTCGTGTGTCGATGTGAGGGCTGTCGTGTGCGCGCACAGAGGTGTATTTTTTGTCGTTCATGAGCGTATATGAAAATTACACCATCGAACCGGGAACGTCATACGCGGTTCTGCGGAGCGGTGCGCACTCGGAGATGCATGTACGTATCTACCACCGAGAGCGTGCACACAGCCAGCCGTTTT
Organism: Culex quinquefasciatus; assembly: GCF_015732765.1. Classification (NCBI taxonomy): domain Eukaryota; kingdom Metazoa; phylum Arthropoda; class Insecta; order Diptera; family Culicidae; genus Culex; species Culex quinquefasciatus. The sequence continues at coordinate 145,807,336 of NC_051863.1, read as the reverse complement.
GACTACCCGGCTGGGACGGTACATTGAGGTAGTATGGATGGCTCTCGGAGTAAACTACCAAAAGGCTGGCTAGTCAATATCGCGGCACCGAGTGAGCGCGTGATAGGTTCATTTTATAACGCGCTACGCTACCACGGTACGCGTGGTCCGTGCAAACACGCACGGTAGGTCTGGTCATCCTGTACAGAACTCTTGCAGTACTGTGCAACCATCAAAACAGTGTTTCATTTTTGAATACATGCGAATGCATAACAAACCATCAAACCCTAGGCAGGGGATCACTCGGCTCGTGGATCGATGAAGACCGCATTTAAATGCGAGTCATAATGTGAACTACAGGACACATGAACATTGACAAGTTGAACGCATAATACACATCGTACAACGCGATGTACACAATTTTGAGTGCTTGTATTTATACATCTAACTGTGTTGTACTCTCGTAGGTATCGATCGAGGGTTGCAGTCATAAAAATGTAACAAATGACTAAGAAAGGTTGCAGTCGTGATAATATTACAATGACTAGAGCGTATCTAGAATGATTATAAGGGTTATAAACAAGCTTGGAAAGACTGCACAGATTCCGAGCAATGAGGCTTTCACGACTGCTGGGGCGGTGCACTGAGGTAGACCGGGTGGCTCCCGGGTCTAAAATCGATACAGTATACGAGAGTACGCACGCAGCATGGTGTTTTGCTACCTTATGTGGTGGCAAAACATTTAAGATCCTCGGTTCGAGTGCGACGACCACATCGGTGCGCGCGTACAAACTTGACTCGAGGACACACTGTGTCTAAAACCGTGGCCTCAAATATTGTGTGACTACCCCCTAACATTTATGAAGGGGAGGAAAAGAAACTAACAAGGATTCCCCGAGTAGCTGCGAGCGAAAAGGGATGAGCTCAGCACGTAGGGGTGATGCACTTGTGTGTCTACCCGGTTCCGTGTACTGGAAAATTTGTCATCTGCCATGCCCAGCGTAAGGTCCAAGTTCAACTAGAATGTGGCTTTTACTCCCATAGAGGGTGATAGGCCCGTAGGACGGCGCTGATGGTGGAAAATTTTTCCATGGAGTCGTGTTGCTTGATAGTGCAGCACAAAGTGGGAGGTAAACTCCTTCTAAAGCTAAATATCACCACGAGACCGATAGCGAAC
>NC_051863.1:145796180-145801180 GCF_015732765.1 Culex quinquefasciatus | reverse complement strand
TGACGAGAAATAACAATATAAGACTCTTTTATGATGTTTTATAATTGGAATGAACCGAGCATACATCCTTCGGTAAGGATCAAGTGGAGGGCAAGTCTGGTGCCAGCAGCCGCGGTAATTCCAGCTCCACTAGCGTATATTAAAATTGTTGCGGTTTAAACGTTCGAAGTTTATTATTGTCCAACACGGGTGCTACTCCTAATGATGGTAGTAGGTCACTGGATTGTTGCGACTATAAGACTGGGTGCCTATATGGTGGCGCTTGCCTATCAGGTACAGTGTTTTCACCAACCCAGCTGAGATTACCTTGAACAAATTAGAGTGCTTCAAGCAGGCCAATCAATGGCCGCGAATATTTTTGCATGGAATAATGGAATATGACCTCGGTCTTACGTTTCGTTGGTTTGTAATCAGATCAAGAGGTAATGATTAACAGAAGTAGTTGGGGGCATTAGTATTACGGCGCGAGAGGTGAAATTCGTAGACCGTCGTAAGACTGACTAAAGCGAAAGCATTTGCCATGGATGCTTTCATTAATCAAGAACGAAAGTTAGAGGATCGAAGGCGATAAGATACCGCCCTAGTTCTAACCGTAAACTATGCCAATTAGCAATTGGGAGACGCTACATCATGGTGCTCTCAGTAGCTTCCGGGAAACCAAAATTAGGTTCCGGGGGAAGTATGGTTGCAAAGTTGAAACTTGAAGGAATTGACGGAAGGGCACCACCAGGAGTGGAGCCTGCGGCTTAATTTGACTCAACACGGGAAAACTTACCAGGTCCGAACTTATTGAGGTAAGACAGATTAATAGCTCTTTCTCCAAATTAAGGGTAGTGGTGCATGGTGACTCAATCAAATTAAATAGAACGCTATCAGCAGTCAGATGTTGATCCCGTCGGCCGGATGGGCACGTCGGCCGTTCGCACGGTCGTGCGCGATCCATCCACCGGCGGTGTAGTGTGACCTGATAATACATCAACTCATTGAGGTTGATAATCTGCTTGTGATGAGCAAAATGAGATTGAGCGATCCGTGATGCCCTTAGATGTTCTGGGCTGCACGCGCTACAATGTGAGCAGCAGCGTGTACCCTACGCCGAAAGGCGCGGGAAATCACTGAAATGCTCATTTAGTCGGGATTATGGATTGAAATGGTCCATATGAACCTGGAATTCCCAGTAAGTGCTGGTCAATAGCTAGCGTTGATTACGTCCCTGCCCTTTGTACACACCGCCCGTCGCTACTACCGATGGATTATTTAGTGAGGTCTTTGAAGGTGAACATTTGCTAGTCCTTCCCGGATTACATTTGAATCGCTGAAGTTGACCGAACTTGATGATTTAGAGGAAGTAAAAGTCGTAACAAGGTTTCTGTAGGTGAACCTGCGGAAGGATCATTACAAAGCTTCACGTATCTCTGGAGCGTGATGTGTTGTTTTGTATCACCCATTCGAGAGCACCAGTGTCGACAAGTTCGGCACATACTCATCAATCGGGTGAACGATACCTGGCTGGTCAGCCTATATCGCGGTACCGAGCGCAAACGTGTGCGGCAGGTTCGTCCTATGTCCGCGTATACCACATGCGCTACCACCGGTTCGCGTGGTCCGTACACTCACGTACGGTGCGGCTGATCATCCGCGCACAATACTGTGCAACCCATTAAACAGTGTTTCTTGTTTGACCATACCCATGGCAAAGCAGAAGGCAGTCGTATGGCTACCCTGCGAAAAGACCGTAAATGCTAAGCTAAGGCACGTACTATTTGAACGCTAACGAGTCGAATTCAACCAAGCAGTAGAGGTACGGCTTCAGTTGGTTCGATTCCCGGTGATAGAGTTCTACGACTCTATCGCTGCATGAGTACACCAGTGCTGTTACGCGAGGCAAATGCTTGGAAACGCCTGAGCACGTACTATTTGAACGCTAACGAGTCGAATTCAACCAAGCAGTAGAGGTACGGCTTCAGTTGGTTCGATTCCCGGTGATAGAGTCCTACGACTCTATCGCTGCATGAGTACACCAGTGCTGTCACGCGAAGCAAATCATCGGTAATAACGTCAGAGGTAAGGTGAACTTTGTAGTTGCAGCATTAGAGTGACGAGTTTGTCATTCAGGCACTACAGGTTCATGGTCGATTTTGAACGCAACACAGCTGTGCTACCACTGACAATTGATTCCACATCGGTTGCTCAAAGCACAGTACCTGAGGGTTCGTCGTTTGACAAAGCATGTGAAATGACCTCCTTTCGTCGCCAGCAGTCGAGTACCTAGTACTCGTTCCCTGCTGGCATCCCGACGATTGGATCTCACAGCGCGTCAGATATGCGAAGCCCTCGGCGTGTTAAGAGGTAGGTGATATGATAGTGATCATATCACTAGGACACAACAGGGCAACAGGGCACGGCACCAGGGCACGGCATTGAACGCAACACAGCTGTGCTACCACTGACGATTGATTCCACATCGGTTGCTCAGAGCACAGTACCTGAGGGTTCGTCGTTTGACAAAGCATGTGAAATGACCTCCTTTCGTCGCCAGCAGTCGAGTACCTAGTACTCGTTCCCTGCTGGCATCCCGACGATTAGATCTCACAGCGCGTCAGATATGCGAAGCCCTCGGCGTGTTAAGAAATGATCTAATAGTGATCATATCACCAGGGCACGACATTGAACGCAACACAGCTGTGCTACCACTGACGATTGATTCTACATCGGTTGCTCAGAGCACAGTACCTGAGGGTTCGTCGTTTGACAAAGCATGTGAGATGTACCTCCTTTCGTCGCTAGCAGTTGAGTACCCAGTACTCGTTCCTGCTGGCATCCCGACGAATGATCTCATAGCGCGTCAGATACGCGAAGCCTTCGGCGTGTTAAGAAATGATCTAATAGTGATCATATCACCAGGGCACGACATTGAACGCAACACAGCTGTGCTACCACTGACGATTGATTCTACATCGGTTGCTCAGAGCACAGTACCTGAGAGTTCGTCGTTTGACAAAGCATGTGAGATGTACCTCCTTTCGTCGCCAGCAGCCGAGTACTAGTACTCGTTCCTGCTGGCATCCCGACGAATGATCTCATCGTGCGTCAGATACGCGAAGCCCTCGGCGTGTTAAGAAATGATCTAATAGAGATCATATCACCAGGGCACGGCATTGAACGCAACACAGCTGTGCTACCACTGACGATTGATTCTACATCGGTTGCTCAGAGCACAGTACCCCTAGGGGTTCGTTGTGAAATTACCTCCTTTCGTCGCCAGCAGTTGAGTACCCAGTACTCGTTCCCTGCTGGCATCCCGACGATTGGATCTCACAGCGCGTCAGATATGCGAAGCCTTAGTGAACTAGGCACGCTCTGCACTGCAGGGCGTGCCTTTTTTTTTGCCCCATAGATGCTAATGGTGTCAGGAAAGGAATTGCGAGTTGGTGAAAGGTTATACCTTGATCCGCTCAGGTTGCCTTTTCGAGCTCGAATGGTTTGCTCCGATTCGACGGGTACGTTGTGCACGTAATGTCGTTGAGAGAGTACTCATGTGGGTTCTTTTTTTTGCTATTTTCGTGCCCCGAAAATATGCAACAAACATGACAGTAGGTAGCGTTGACATCGGCCACCATGCTGTATACCGAGAAGGGTGGAGGTGACACAGTAGGTAGCGTTGACTACGCATACCCATGACATGAATAAACACTGCCAGCTCGTGCTGCCGCGGGTCCATGGCTTGGTAATAGTTGAACCGGACAATGATGCTTGGAGGGAACGTGGGAGAACCATGTTTAAGGATGTGGAGGGTCTCTAACCCAGGCTTTCTAGACAAAAACGTCCAACGGACTACATAGATGAATTGAGATGTGTAAACATTAATTTCGATGCGCATTGCTTGCATTTAAATGGCATCGAATTTTATATCGATGAACATTGTTGGGAGTGACCTCCCTTGGGCCTGCTTCCCATACATACCCAAGCATAACCAATATAGAAGGGGCCCCAAGGGTGGCTCACTTCGAATGCATTTTAATGCATTTTACACATTCGATGGGAATTCAGTGGACATTCGGTGTACATTCTTTCCCATGCATTTTATTTTACAAATTGCACCTAATTTACATTTAATGCACGTAAAATGCTTATTCGATGCACATTTATTCCTAATTGGGATACGCCGGGAACGTCATGCGCGGTTCTGCGGAACGGTGCGCACTTGGAGATGCATGCATGTATCTACCACCGAGAGCGCGCACCCAGCCAGCCGCTTTGACTTCCCTTCTGGGACGGTACATTGAGGTGAGTCGAGTGTACTCCGACTCGTGTGTCGATATGAGGGCTGTCGTGTGCGCGCACAGAGGTGTCGTCGTTAAGCCAAATTCGCTTAAGGGATGTTAAGCCAAGTTGGCTTAAGAAGCAAAGTTGGCTTGGCTTGGACATGTGAATTTTGCCCTTCTGGGACGGTACATTGAGGTGAGTCGAGTGTACTCCGACTCGTGTGTCGATGTGAGGGCTGTCGTGTGCGCGCACAGAGGTGTCGTCGTCAAGCCAAATTCGCTTAAGGGATGTTAAGCCAAGTTGGCTTAAGAAGCAAAGTTGGCTTGGCTTGGACATGTGAATTTTGCCCTTCTGGGACGGTACATTGAGGTGAGTCGAGTGTACTCCGACTCGTGTGTCGATGTGAGGGCTGTCGTGTGCGCGCACAGAGGTGTATTTTTTTGTCGTTCATGAGCGTATATGAAAATTACACCATCGAACCGGGAACGTCATACGCGGTTCTGCGGAGCGGTGCGCACTCGGAGATGCATGTACGTATCTACCACCGAGAGCGTGCACACAGCCAGCCGTTTTGACTACCCGGCTGGGACGGTACATTGAGGTAGTATGGATGGCTCTCGGAGTAAACTACCAAAAGGCTGGCTAGTCAATATCGCGGCACCGAGTGAGCGCGTGATAGGTTCATTTTATAACGCGCTACGCTACCACGGTACGCGTGGTCCGTGCAAACACGC